>NW_022103942.1:1347447-1357170 GCF_000313985.2 Echinops telfairi | reverse complement strand
CACACACAGAAAGGTTACAAGGAAGGGACGGATCAACCAAGGTGCAGTACAGCATCCACAAAACACACATCATTCCTCTAGTTTCTGAATTCTCCCTGCCCCCCCACCATTACTATGATCCAGTTCAACTTTACAAATCTGGCTAGACCAGAGAACACACATTGGTACAGATACGAGGTCTCGACACATGGAATTCCGGACAGAGAACCCCTCAAGAGCAGTAGTGGGAGTATGATAGCATGAGGGTAGGGGGATGGTTGGGGAGGGGTAGGGGGAGATAGGGGGAACCCATCATGAGGCTGGATATATAGTCCCCCCCCAAAGAGAGTGAATAACTAAAAATATGGGTGGAGGGAGACAACGGACAGTGTAAGATATGAAATAATAATAATAATATATGATTGATCAAGGGTTCATGAGAAAGGGAGGGCGGGGGAAGGAGGGGACAAAGGAAAAGTTTATACCAAGGGCTCTAATAGAAAGAAAATGCTTTGGAAACGATGAGGGTAACATATGTACAAATATGCTTGATACAATTGGTGTATGGCGTGTTATAAGAGCTGCAAGAGGCCCCAATAAAGTGATTTTAAAAACAAATAAATAAAATAAAATATCCTATTTTTAATGGGTGAGCAGCGTGAAGAGAAGTATATGGAATACCTCAAAAACTAGAGTTGATAGGGGAAAATCGGTGCCAATTTTGAAATCAGCAGGTCAAATATACCCAGGAACAAGTCTAACGTTGGAGATACCAAGATATGTGTTGGTCATTGTAATTCTGAGAAGCTGGATTATATGAATTTGGCATTAGGATTGGCACAAGGCTTGTTAACAACCTGTGATATGCAGATGACACAACCTTGCTTGTTGAAAGTGAGGAAGATTTGAAGCACTTGCTGATGAAGTTCAAGGATTGCAGCCTTTAGAATGGATGACAACTCAATGTAAAGAACCAAAATCCCCACAACTGGGCCCATAGGAAACATCATCATAAACAGAGAAAAGAGTGAAGTTGACAAGGATTTTGCCTGGCTTGGACCCACAGTCAATGCTATGGAAGCAGCAATCAAGAGATCAAATGATGCATTGCAATGGGAAACTTTGTTGCACAAAACCTCTTTAAAGTGCTGAAAAGCAAGGATGTTACTTTGAGGACTAAGGTGAGCCTGACCCAAGCCACGGTATTTTCAATTGCCTGCCATGCATGAGAAAGTTGGACATTGAATAAGGAAGACCTAAGAAGAATCGATACATTTGAATTATGGTGCAGGCAAAGAACATCGAAAGTTCCAGGGACTGCCAAAAGAACAAACAAATCTGGCTTGGAAGTAGTGCAGCTAGGATATTCCTTAGAGGCAAGGATAGTGAGATTTCGTCTCCTGTACTTTGGACTGCTGGCATAGAGCTGGGATGCGTTTCATTCTACAGGGTCACTATGAGATGGAACTGACTGCACAGTCCCTAAAAAACCAAGTAGTTTTGTAACAGCAACCAAGGAATTGTGTGACTGAGGCTGAGGATCAGAGGCATGGTTGGGAAGTAGTCCAGAAGTTAAAATCGCTGTATCCTTTGTGTTTTCAATCTGGACATGTAGCCTACAAACTTCCCTAAAAAATTGTTTATCTATAAGTTCCACACAGCTATTGCAATGAATTACAGAACCCAGCAAAGAAGCAGAATGCCGTGAGTGGGATAATTGGTGTCAGATGGGTGAAGAAGGTTGGAGGGCGGAAGCATGTATGACCTGTGCCTCATAGAAATCAGCCTTGGCTGGTATAGAGTTGTATTTTACTCCCTCTGAGTAGCCGAAGAAGGAGGTCAGATGTTGCCCCCACACCAATTCTCTGAAAGAAAAACTTTATTTTATTGAATTTAGTTTTTTTAAATCATTTTATTGGGGGCTCATACAACGCTTATCATAATCCATCCATCCATCCATTGTGTGAAGCACATTTGTACATTTGTTGCCGTCATCATCATTCTCAAAACATTTTCTTTCTACTTGAGCCCTTGGTACAGCTCCTCATTTTGTTCTCCTCCCTCCTCTACACTCCCTCCCTCATGAATCCTTGATAATTTATAAATTATTATTTTTTCATGTTTTACACTGTCCGATGTCTCTCTTCACCCACTTTTCTGTTGTCTGTCTGACAGGGAGGGGGTTATATGTAGATCATTATGATCGGTTCCCTCTTTCTTCCCCATCTTCTCCTTCCTCTCCTGGTATTGCTACTCTCATTATTGGCCCTGAGGGGTTTATCTGTCCTGGATTCCCTGTGTTTCCACTGCTTATATGTACCAGTGTACATCCTCTGGTCTAGCTGGACTTGTAAGGTAGAATTGGGATCATGATAGTGGGGGTGGGAGGGCGGCGGAGAAAGCATTAAAGAACTAGAGGAAAATTGTATGTTTCATCAGTGCTATACTGCACCCTGACTGGTTCGTCTCCTCCCTGCGACCCTTCTGTAAGGGGATGTCCAGTTGCCTACAGATGGGCTTTGGGTCTCCACTCCCAACTCCCCCTCATTCACAATGATATTATTTTTGTTCTTTGATGCCTGATACCTGGTCCTATCAACACCTAGTGATCACACAGGCTGGTGAGCTTCTTCCATGTGGGCTTTGTTGCTTCTCAGTTAGATAGCCACTTGTTTATCTTCAAGCCTTTAAGACCTCAGACACTATATCTTGTCAGTCGGGCACTATAAACTTTCTTCACCACATTTACTTATACACCCACTTTATCTTCAGCGCTATGTTCTTGCATTGAGGGGGTACTTGAGTAGAGGTCTCATGTCCATCTGCTACCTTATACTACACCTATAAATATATGCACATAGATCTATTTTCCTATCATCATATATAAATATATTTACAGATGCACATGCCTATATTTAGACCTCTATAAATGCCCTTTACCCCCTAGTTCTTTCCTCTATTTCCTTTTACTTTCCTCTTGTCCCACTATCATTCTCAGTCTTCATTTGAGTTTCAGTAGTTCCTCTTAGTTAAATTGCCCTTGATCAAGCCCTACCAGGCCTCCTACACCCTCCTTGCCACCGGTTTTGGATCACTTGTTGTTCCCTTGTCCCTAGGTTTGTTAACATCCACATCCTTTCCCCAGCCTCCCCCTTTTCCATGTCTGCCTGGAACTGTCGATCTCGTTGTTTTCTCCTCCAGCTTGTTTGTCCCGCCTGTTTTATCTAGACAGACCTGCAGAGATAATAATATGCACAAAAAACAAGACAGAGCAAATCAAAGCAACAACAACAAAACCAACGACAAAAAAAGAAAAGCCTGTAAAAAGTTCAAGGTCTGTTTGTTGATCTTTAGGAGTGTTTTCCAGTCAAGTTTGATGGGGTGCCATGCCCTGGCCCCAAAGTCTATTTTTGGTATTCCCTGGGGACTTCGTTGCTCTGTTCCACTTGCTGTTGTGTTGCACACCCTTAGTGTTTCACCTCAGTGTGTTGGGGTCTGACCAGGCGCAATTCCCGCACTGTGTCTCCAGTGTTGTCCTCTGTAGCGCTATGGGTCAGCAAGAGACATCATGTCTTGTAGTGGGGCCGGCCCTAAGGTCTTCTCTATGCTTCGGTTACTCTGAGCAGGAATATCATCCTCAGGGCTTGGTGGGCTAGGATGTGTTCCACTCTCCCTTCCTCTCCCTTCTTTTGCTCCTGTGTGCTGTGATCATACATGTCCCTCTTCCTCAGCTGTAGCTTCAGTGCTGCCCTCTGAAGTGAATTCTTCTGGGGGTAGTGTGGGACTGTCCATGTAGTTGGGATTGGGGTCAGCCCCTCAGACCTCTCTATTGGTTCCCTGCTTCATGCCGGTATAATGCATTCATGTCTTGGAGCATGGGGTTGAAGTCTGGTCCTTCTTTGCCTGTGGAGATATAAACAATATCCTCCCCTTGGGTGGGTTAGTGCCCTGTTCCTTCTGCTATCCATGTTTTTGTTTTTGTTCTCGTTTTCCCCCTCCTTTTTAGTTGGCTACCATATGTATCCCTGGATTTGGTCTGGCCCCTGCCATACTACCTGGACCTCACCCCAGAGATGTTTGTATACAGTAGCTCTTTCCCTATGTCCCTTTTGCATTTTTAACCATATCTCGGTGGACTCATTCGTACTTGTCCTTTTGTGCTTGGCTTACTTCGCATAGCATAATTTCCTCCAGTTCTTCCCATGTGGCGATGTGCTTCATGCGTTCATCACTGCTTTTTAGGGATGTGTAGTAATCCATTGTATGTGTGTACTAGTTTTTAATCCATTCGACTGCTGATGGAAATTCGGGCTGCTTCCGACTCCTTGCAATTGTGAACTGTGCCGTGATGAACATTGGAGCGCAAATGTCTGGCCGTGGTTTGTTTCTTGCCTCTTCTGGGTATATGCCCAGTAGGGGGATCACTGGTCGTATGGTAGTTCAATTTCCATCTGTTTTAGATATTGCCAAATCGATTTCCATAGTGGCTGAACATACCTACCAATCTACCAGCAGTGGCCGAGAGTTCCTATCTCCCCACAGCCCCTCCAACACTTGTTGCTTTCTGATTTTTTGAATTGGGCTATCTTTGAGGGTGTTAGGTGGTATCTCATTGATGTTTGCATTTCTCTTATGATCGAAAACATTGTCTCATATGTTTATTGGCCATTTGATTTCTGCCCTTGTGAAACTTCTGTTCAGGTCCTTTGCCCACCTGTTCAGTGGGCAATTAGTGAAAAACCTTATTTTTAGGTTCTTGTTGTTCATGTGTTTATTCATTGTTGCTCTTATCTATCAACATTATACTCATTCTTTTGGTTCTTAAAAACAATTGTCTATGGATACATGATGTTCCATCAAATAGTTGGTAGTATGATTTCATAATTTATTGCTAGGAGCAGATTTTACCTCATTGTCTCATCTCAAGCCTTCCTTGATTCCCAAAGGTATGTTATAATTTAAGAACTCTCATCTGAATTGTATCAGCATTGTTAGCCTGAGCATCACATTCATTTGATGCAACCGCTCTCCCCGCACATCAGACCATACATTGGCTGTAGTCTTAAATTTTATTTTCCTCTAGATTGTTGGGCCACTACATTTTTGAGTAGCTTTAAAAAAAATTATGTCTAAGCTCCCTTGTAACATAGCAGGAGCTCAACTTGTTGTTCCCTTGTCCCTGGGTTTATTAACACCACTACCTTTCCCCACACCTCCTCCTCTCCCATGTCCCCCAAGAACTGTTGGTCCCATTGTTTTCTCCTCCAGATTGTTCATCCAGCCTACCTTATATTTTCACTATTAATCTTGTTTTTTAACACTCATCAAAATCAAAATTGTTTGTATTTTACCCTGGCTACCAGTAAAATTGTTTCTCTTATAATTTCTTTATCAGGTTATCAGCTTCCATTGAGTCACTGCTGACTCACAGCAACCCTATTCATTATTTTTCAGAAATTGTTCCTCATTTATTTTGATTGTTCTCTTGGAAGTTTATAATACTTTTAGTATTCTTTGACAACACCATAGTTAAATGCATCAATTCTTCAGTATTCTTTATCCACTGCCCAGGCTTTACATGTGTATGTGGCAATTGAAAATATTATGGCTTGGGTCAAGCCCATCTTAGTCCTCAAAGTGACATCTTTGCTCTTTCATACTTTTTTTTTTTAATCAATTTATTGGGGCTCATACAATTCGTCACAATACATAGATCAATTGTGTAAAGCACATCTATACATTTGTTGCCCTCATCATTCCCAAAATTTTCTTGCCTCTTGGGTTCCCGGAATCCGCTCATTTGGGGTAGTGGGGAGATGAGTCACTTAGGGTACAGTATAGCAACAATGAAGCTCACAATCTTCCTCTAGTTCTTAAATGCTTCCTCCCCCCAACTACCAGGACCCCAGTTTCGCCTTGCAGACCTGGTTAGACCAGATGATGCATAGCGGTACAGAGGGGAATTGGAAGCGCAGGGAATGTAGGACGGAAGAAACTCTCAGGACCGGGGGTGAAGGGGGCGATATCAGGAGGGAAAGGGGAGGTAGTAAGGGGGAATGGATCACAGGGAGCCACATATGGCCTCCTCTCTGGGGGACGGGCAGCAGCAGGGTGGGTGAAGGGAGGCGCCGGACAGTGTAATATAAGATACAATAATAATTTATAAATTATTAAGGGTGCATGGGGGAAAGGGAAGGGGAGGGGGGGAAAATTAAAAAAAAATTAAAAAAAAGGAAAATGAGCTCTTTCATACTTTAAAGAGATGCTTTGCAGCAGATTTGATCGATGCAATATGTCATTTGATTTCTTTACTGCTGCTTCCATGAGCCTAGACTGTGGATAGAAGTCAAATGAAATCTTTGTCAACTTCAATCTTTTCTTGTTTATCATGATGTTGTCTATTTGTCCAGTTGTGAGGATTTGGTTTTATTTACATGAGTTGTAATCCATACCAAAGACTGCAGTCCTTGATCTTCATCAGCAAGGATTTCAAATCTTGCTCACTTTCAGCAAGCAAAGTTGTATCATCTGCATATCACACATTGTTAATAACCCTTTCTCCAATCCTGATGCCATATTTTTCTTCATATAATCCAACTTCTCAGAGTATGTGTTCAGCATTCTGACTGAATGAGTATGGTGAAAAGATACACCCTGGACACACACTTTCCTGACACACACTTTCCATGCAGTATCCTCTTGTTCCCTCTGAAAGATTATCTCTTGGCCGAAGTACAGGTTTTGCAGGAACACAATAAAGTGCTCTGGAATTCCTATTCTTTGAAATCTTATCCATAGCTTGTTATGATCCATGTTCTCAAATGCCTTTGCGTAATTAATGAAACTCAAATGAACATAATTCTGGTATTTTCTGCTTTAACCCAAAATCCATCTGATTTCTGCAATCATAACCTTTGTTCTACATCCTCATCTGAATCTGGCTTGAATTCCTGGTACATCCCTGTCGATTTACTGCTGCAACCATTTTTGGATAATTTATAGCAATATTTTACTTGCATGTGATATTAAAGATAGTCTGATCATTTCCGCATTCTGTTGGTGACTTTTCTTTGGATTGTACACAAATATGGCTCTCTTTCAGTTGCCTTTCAGGTACTTAGTTGTTAGGTAGTTGTCTTCCAAATTTCTTGGCATAGACAAGAGAATGCCTCCAATGTTGCATCAGTTGTTTTTGAACCATTTCAAATGGTATTCCATCAATTCCTGGTGCCTATTCTTTTTCTAATGCCTTCATTGGAGTTGAATTTCTTCTTTTAATATTATTGATTCTCAATCATAGGCCACTTCTTGAAGTTTTTGGTTAACCAATTCTTTTTGGTGCAGTGACTACGATTTTTTTCCATATTCTTTTGGTGGTTCCTGCACATTCAATATTTTGTCCATAGAATCCTTTAACATTGCAACTCGAAGCTTACATTTTTTCCTTTTTTATCAGCTTGAAATATGCTGAACTTGCTCTTGTCTTTTTTAAATTCCATGTCTTTTAACTTTTTGTTAGAATGCTTTGAATACTTTACTTTGTTTTCTAGAGCTGCCTTTTGAAATTTATTGTGCAATTCATTCTTTTTTTTTTTAAATCATTTTATTGGGGGCTCATACAACTCATCACAATCCATACATGCATCAATTGTATAAAGCACATTTGTACATTTGTTACCCTCATTATTCTTTTTTGTTAAAATTATTTTATTGAGGACTCTTACAATTTTTATCACAGTCCATACATCCATCCATTGAGTCAAGCACATTTGTACACCTGTTGCCCTCATCAATCTCACAAAATTTGCCCTCTACTTTAGCCCTCAATATCGTTTGCTCATTTTCCCCCTCCCTCCCTCTCCCCCTCCCTCTTGAACCCTTCATAATTCATAAATTATTATAGTTTTGTCATAAGTTACACTGTCCGACGTCTCCCTCCGCCCTCTTCTCTGCTGTCCATTCCCCAGGGAGGAGGCTATAGATTCTTGTAATTGGTTCTCCCCTTCTACCCTGTATTCCCTTCACCCTCCAGGCCTCACCCCTCTCACCGCTGGTCCTGAAGAAGTAATCTATCCTGGATTCTCTGTGTTTCAAGTTGCTATCTGTACCAATGTACATCCTCCGGTCTAGCCAGATTTGCAAGGCAGAATTGGGATCATGATATTGGTGGGGGAAGCATTAAAGAACTAGAGGAACGTTATATGTTTCATCGTTGCTACCCTGCACCCTGATTAGCTCATCTCCTCCCCAAAACCCCTCAGCAGGGGGGTGTTCTGTTGCCAACCGATGGAATCTGAGTCTCTACTCTGCACTCACCCACCTTTACAAGTAATTCATTCTTTTACTCCAAAATTTCTTCAATTTGCTTTACTTACTCTACACTTAAGAGCAATTTTCTTTCTTTTTTTTTTTGAACATCCAAAATGTTTTAATAACACGACAGGATCTGGGGCTAGTTTTTGCAGCCTCAGCTGGCACGTCAGCCTTTGGCTCGCTCGAACTTCCGGCCCTTGGAGCGAACATAGGGTTTGGTGTGACTGTTGGGGGTCCCTGGTACCTTGCCGAAATGCCTGTACACCTCGCGGCCCTTGCGTGGACCAGACAACAGGACAGCGCCACAGCCCTTGGGGGAGTCCAGGGCTAGCTGGTCAAAGTTGCGGATCTTGCCCCCAGCCTTGAGGATGCAGCTCCGGGCCTGGCTGCTCACTCGCAGGGTGCACACCTTCAGCTTGGGCACCTCTTGCACCCGCACATCATCCGTTATGGTCCCCACGACCACAGCTGTCTTTGTTTTCTCCGCCAGGAAGCTTCATCTCCGGATCATCCGAGAGAGTGACAGAGGCAGCCGGTTGGTGCGGCTCTAGAACAGTCTCTTCAGCACAACCTGGTTGAAGGTGGAGTTGGTCCGCCGGGCCAGAAACCCGTATAGCTTTACCAGGAGGCGCAGGTAGATGTCCTGGCTCTTGGGTTCCTTGCCACGAACCTTTCGGTCCTTGTGGTGGATGTCAACTCCCATGATGGCGCCACTTGCTCAGCCAGGTCTGGAAAGGGGATAAGAGCAATTTTCAAAGTCTCTTCTGACATCCACTTTGGTCTTTTCTTTCCAGATTTTTGATGACCCTTTGCTTTCTTCATGTATGATGTTCTTGATGTCATCCCACAACTAATTTGATCTTCAATTATTAGTGTTGGAGGAGAAAAATCTGTTCTTGTGAGAGTCTCTAAATTCAAAGGGAATGTGCTCATAGTTTTATTGGACTTTCATGGATTTATTTTAGTTTTCTTCAGCTTCAACTTCAACTTGCAATTGAAGATCTGTTTCACAGATGGCCCCTGCCTTGTTTTGCCTGATGATATTGAGCTTCTTCCCATAGACATAGACTCAAACTCAAACTCACTGCCAACAAGGTGATTCTCACCATTGAGACCCTTTATGACAGAAGAGAACTTCCCTTTTGGGTTTCTGAGAATTTAAATTTTTACAGCAGCGGACAGCATCATCTTTCTCCAGCAGAGGAACTTGTGGGTTTGAACCACTGACCTTGTGGTCAGCAGCTCAATTCATAATTCACTATATCCAGGGCTCCTTCTCTCCCACAGATATATATATATATTTTTTTTAGTGTCGCTGGTTTTGTTTCTTTCTTTCTTTTTTTTTAAAATCAATTTATTGGGGCTCATACAATTCATCACAATACATAGATCAATTGTATAAAACACATCTATACATTTGTTGCCCTCATT
>NW_022103942.1:1343253-1345880 GCF_000313985.2 Echinops telfairi | reverse complement strand
GTACTGACAAGCCCACAACAAAAAAAGTCACTGACATACAAAATTTAAAAGAAGGGGAAAAAGGAAAAAACAAAAACAAAAAAACCCCGAACAGATAGGCTGCAAAAAAAATTTTAACCAGCTTTATTTGCATATAATTAATGTCCTAAAATTCATGTTCAATAATATTAATAAGAGTTGTACAACCATCACCACCATCAATTTTAGAATACATCTTCATTTTTCTACTCATTGTTATTGGCTATTTCTCCACAACCTCTCCTGCATAACCCCAAGAAACTATTAATTCAGCTACTGTCTCTATAGATTTACCTATCCTGAATTTCAAATAGAAAAAACCATACAAAAATCCCAATAACAATAACAAAATAAAACAGAGAAAAATCTTAATAGAAACCCAAGCAGAAAGTATTAAAAGCTAGCACAAATTAAAAATGGGTCAAAAAGGAGATCAAAAGAATCCACTTTCCAATGTGCTCTGCATGACAGCAAGGCTATTCACATATATGGTCAGATGGGATTCACCAGAGGCTTATTTCCCCTTCACTTGTTTTGTTTTTTAGTGGAAACAACTTTAAAATAGGTCTGCAAGATGGTGTCTGGCTATCAGAAAGAATAGCAACTGGGGTCTTAAAAGCTTATTTTTAAACAAGCAGCCATCTAAGCGAGACATCAACTAAGCCTAGATGGAAGAAGCACATCCGTTTGTGTGTTTACAAGGATTTGTAAATAATATAATCCAAATCCAAAGGAGAAAATGTGAAATTCTGGGTTGCAGAAGGCTACAGATGACAGTGGAAGCCAAAAAGAAATTTTCAAGATCTACACATAGAATAACTCTCCAGTGATTTCCCTCTGACCATAATTGATGGATGAGAATAGCTTGGTTATCAGACAAAGAGTATTGCAGAGACGATTATAGTAGATTAAAATGAAAAATCTGACTTGAATGATTAAAACCTATCATTTCATCTACCTTTTGACACACTTTGAGATTGCTCTGGTTTTTAATATTTTCTGTTTTCTTTCAAACTGTGGTTTATATCTGTTGTCTCTCTCTTATTATTAAAAAATCATTTTATTGGGAACTCTTAAAACTCTTGTCACAATCCATACGTCACTAGCATCAAGCAAATTTGTACATCTGTTGCCTTCATTCTTTACTAGACATTCACTTTCTATTGAGCCCTTGTAATCAGCTCCTCTTTCCCCCCACCTCCATCCCATGCTACACTCTCATAATCCCATGGATAGATTATAAATTGCTATTATTTTCATATCTAACACCGACCGCTGTCTTTCTTCCCCAATGTTTTCTGTTGTTCTTCCACCTGGAGAGGGGTGTATGGTTATGTGTCGATCATTATGACCGATTCCCCCTTTCTTCCTTCTTCTCCCCCTCTCCTCCCTACCCTTCTGGTATCGCTAGTCCCACACCTGTTCCTGGATTATGTGTGTCATGAGCACCCATCTCTTATCTATACCTGTGTACATGTTCCAGTCTAGTCTGAATTGAGAAGCAGCACTGGGGTCTTGGTAGTGGGGCGTGAGGAAGCCTGAAGGAACCAGAGGAATATAGTGTGTTTCATCGATGCTTTACTGCAACCTGGTTGATTCATCCCTTCCCTGTGGTCCATCTGTGGGGGGATTGTTCCATTGTCTACAGATGGTCTTTGGGTCTCTGCTCCAACACCCCTCATTATCAACAATATGTTTTTGTTTGTTTGTTGTGTATCTTCTGATGCCTATTATGCAGTCCTGATGACGCCTCATGATTGCACTGGCGGTGTGCGTCTTCCATGTGGGCTTGTTGTTTCTCTGCTGAATGGTGGCTTGTATAACTTCAAGCCTTTAAGACCCCAGATGCTATATCTTTTAATAACCGGGCACCATCTGCCCTCTTCACCACATTTGCTTATGCACCTGTTTTGTCTTCAGTGATTGTGTCAGGAGGGTGAACATCTCAGACTGCCAATTTATTACAACAAAGTGTTCTTGTATTGAGTGAGGGTATGGGTAGAGGCCTGAAGTCCGTCCACTACCTCAATGTATGTACATAGGTCAATATTTCTATTTTTGTGGATTAATGCATTTACATATGTACACCTCTATGTTTATACCTCTATCAATTGCTTTGCTTCCTAGGTCCTTCCTCTGTTTCCTTTTACCTTCCCCACTGTCACTTTCCCCTTATTTCTGGCTCTTGGTACCTTCTCTTAGCTAGTTTGCTGTTGCTCTGACCTCCACCCCCAATCCCTATCTCCTCCTTGTTATTGACTCTAATACCCTAGTTGTTCCACTGTCTATGGTGCTACTTGCTCACTTCCCCCTGCCCCCCACCGCCCTCACCCCCCAGGTCTCTCCGGGACTGTTGGTCCCACTGCTTTCTCCTTGCATACACTTCCCATGCCTATCTTATCTAGGTAGGCACACCAACTATGACATAGCCCAAACTGATAAAATTTTTAAAAATATTGAAAAGAGAAAAGGAGAAGAGACAAAAAGAAAAAGGAAAGGGAGAAAAGAAAAAAGAAAAGATTAATTAGATGGCCCCTTGTTTATCTTCCAGCATGTGGGACCCCAGATTCTGTGTAATTTGACAGCTTGGCACCATCAGCTTTCTTCAC
>NW_022103942.1:1300575-1342096 GCF_000313985.2 Echinops telfairi | reverse complement strand
AAAAATGAGCTGAAACCAGGGGCTCAAGTGGAAAGTGGGTGTCGTAAGAATGATGAAGTCAACATTGTACTAAAGTGCTGGACACAGATGACGTATGTACAGATTGTGATGAGTTGTATGAGCCCCTAATAAAATGATCATTTAAAAAAAAAAGAAAAGAAAAGAAATATACAAAAATCCCAGGTCTATTGCTGGCCTTCATAACTTTCCAGGAGCTGCCCTCCCGGCCTGGAGTACCTTTTGGGGGGCTCCTCAGGAGCTTCATAGTTTTGTTTTGCTCCATCTACTGGTCTGGTATGTTCCCTTCTTGGTTCACCCTGCTGTGGGGGGTTCAGACCACACTACCTCCCCACCATGTGACCCTAAAATTTTCCTCTGTCGCAGTCTGCACCAGTAAAGGAACATGACACAAGCTGTTGTCGGCCACCCAGTTCCCTCTGTGTCCCATTAGCTCCCTGCAGGGACGTCATCCTCTGGGCCTGGCCTGGTGTGCCAGAGTGGGGACCAGTTAGGCTCTCTCCTCTTTTTCCTTCTTGGTCTGCTTCCGTGTGGATGTAGCATGCTGGCCCCTCTCCCCCACCTGTAGGTTTAGTGTTGTTCTATGTCATACCTATTTCTAGGGAGGGGGTCAGTTTGTCTCTGGTTGGGGCCAGCACTGTAGCTCTCCTTTTTCATGTGTTCTTCCACATGGCCATGTTGTCCTCATAGTTTGGTGCACCGTGGTAGGGTCTGCATGCCCAGTCCCAATTCTGTGGAGACTAAAACCAGTATTCTCCCCCTGGGTGGGTTAATGCCCTACTCCCTCCGTCATCATCTCACTTTCACCACACCGCCTTTTCTCCCTCCCCACTCCCCCCTTTCCCCTTTTTTGTGTTGGACCAGCATGTACCTCCTTGGGTTTGGACTAACCTCCTCCCATTCCCCATATCTCAGCCCGAATGTTGTGATATAGGTGGTTTCTCTTCTATACCTATACCTATACTTACCTCAGGGGACTCATGCCGTACTTCTCTTCTGATTGGTTGACTTCACTTAGCATAGTTTCCTCCAACTCTTCCCATGAAAAGACGTGTTTCATATGTTCATCAGTGTTTTTAGTGATGCATAGTACTCCATTGTGTGTATGTGCCAGAGTTTACTGATCCACTCATCTACTGATGAAAATTTAGGTTGCTTCCAACTCTTTGCGATTGTGAATTGCGCCTCAATAAACATTGGAGTGCATATGACAAGTCATGGTTTACGTCTTCTGGGTATATGCCAAGTAGAGGGATAGCTGGGTCATAAGATAGATCAATTTTCCTTTTTTTAGGTATTGCCAGATCGCTTTCCATAGCGGCTGTACATATATACAAGACCACCAGCAAGGTAGGAGAGTTCCTATCTCGCCACATCCTCTCCAACATTTGTTGCTCTCTGATTTCCTGATTTGGGCTAACCTCAAGGGTGTTAGATGGTATCTCATGGTTGTTTGATTTGCATTTCTCTGATGGTCAATGATCGGGAGCATTTTAACATATGTTTACTGGCCATATGGGTCTCCTCCTTAGTGAAACTTCTTTTCAGTTAGTTTGCCCACTTCTTCAAGGGGTTAACTGTTTTCCTCTTTTTGCAGACAAGGAGGTTATTGTAGATTTTCACAATAAGCCTTTTGTTGTATCATTGCTAAAATTCCTTTCCCAGTCTGTGGGTTGCCTTGTTACCCTCTTGGTTAAGTCTTTTGATGCACACAGGTGTTTTATCCTTAGTAAATCCCACTTGTCAATTTCAGGTTCCCCTGCATGCACACCCTGCCCCATTGCAGTTAGCCTTTGTATTCTCTGGGCCAAAGTTCTTAGGTTTGTCCCAATTCCTTCACTAACAGTCCTGATGATTTGGAGTTTTACTTCTAGGTCTCTGATCCACCTTGAGTTTGTTCTTGTGCATGGGGTCAGGTATACATCTTGTTCCATTTTTCTACATGTGGATTTCCATTGTTTCCAGCACCACTTTTTAAAAATAGGGCATCTCTCTCCAATTTGATGCTTTTGTCAAAGATCAGTTGTCTATATGCTGATGGTTTTATTTCTTGGTTTTCTGTTCTTTTTCATTGGTCTGAGTTTCTGCCGTTATGCCAGTACCATGCTGTTGACCACTGTGGCTGTATAGTAGGTGTCACTTTGTCCTTATTCTTGAGACGTTCTCTGCTAATTCTGGGATTTTTCCCTCTCCATATGAAATTGGTGGTCAGTTTTTCCAAATTTTCCAATTCTTTGAAGAAGATTGTTGGTATTTGAATCGCAATAGCGTTAAACTTATAAAGTGCCCTGGGTAGGATAGACACCTTTACTATATTGAGTCTTCTGGTCCATGAGCATGGGATATACCTCCATTTGTGGAGGTTGCTTTTGGTTTCCTGTAGTAGGGTCTTATAGTTTTCCTTGTATAGGTCTTTTGGGTTTTTTTTGTTAAATAAATCCCTAGATATTTCCATTTGTTCTTGGCTATTGTAAAGGGTACTGCTTTCTTGATCTCCTTTTTCATGGTCTTGTCTGATATATATATCAAACCAATAGACTTCTGTTTGTTGATCTTGTATCCTGCCACTCTTCCCTATTCCTCTATCGCTATCAGTACTCTGGTTGTGGAGCTTTGGGGATTTTCAATATACAGAATTATGTCATCTGCAAATAATGATAATTTAACTTCCTCCTTTCCCAAAGGTTGAATACCTTTGATGTCCGTCCTTTGCCTTATGTTGTTAGCTAGGATCTCCAGTATGATATTGAATAAAAGTGAGACAAGGGACATCCTTTTTTGGTCCCCTTTTTCAGTGGAATTGATTTAACCTTTTCTCCATTGACTACGATGTTAGCTGTCGGCTTTTCGTAGATAGCTTATATTAACTTGAGGAATTGACCTTCCATTCCTATCCTCTTGAGCATTTTAATTAGGAATGGGTGTTGGATGTTGTCAAATGCTTTTTCTGCATCTATAGGGATTATCATGTGATTCTTATACCCTTTCTTATCAATGTGGTGTATAATATTGATGGATTTGGGGATGTTAAACTATGTCTGCATCCCTGGGACCAATCCTACCTGATCCTGGTGGATGATATGTTTTATATACTTTCATATTCTATTGGCCAAGATCTTATTAAAGATTTTTGCATCTATGTTCATTAGAGATATCGGTCTATAGTTCTCTATTCCTATGGGATCCTTGCCCTGTTTGGGTATCAAAGTTATACTGGCTTCCTAAAATGAATTTTGGAGTTTGCCATCCTTTTCTACTCTCTGAAATATTTTATGGAGGACTGGATCTGCCCCAGGAGCTCTTTTTGTTGGTAGCTTCTTGATAACCATATCTATTTCTTCTTTTGCTATGGGTTTGTTTAGGTTCTTGACCTCTATCTGGAATAGTCTAGGGAGGGATTGTTTTCCCAAGTATTTGTCCATGTCTTCCACATTTTTGTACTCATTGGAATACAGACTTCCATAGTACTTTGTAATTATCTTTTTAATCTCATTATGGTCTGTTGTGATTCCACCTGCTTTATTCCTCATCCTGGCTATTGTTGTTTGCGTTGTCAATTCTGTTGATCCTTTCAAAGAACCCGCTTTTTGCTCATTAATCTTCTCCATCTTTATTTTGTCTTCCCAGTGGTTCAACTCTGTCATTATTTTTATTATTTCTTGTCTTTTGCTATTGGAGGGATTGTTCTGTTGACTCTGTTCTAGTTGCTGGAGGTTTTGTGAGAGCGTAAGTCTATTTTCTTTTTTCATATATGCCCTTATTGCTATCAAGCTACCTCTGAAGACTGCTTTCGTTATATCCCATAAGTTTTGATATGTTGCGTTTTCATTTTCATTAGCTTCTGGAAAATTTCTGATCTCCTCTCTAATCTGGGTCAGTACCCACTCATGTCGCAGAAGATCATTATTCATCCTCCATTTGTTTGCCCTTGTTTTTCTGGTCGTCCTTTTATTGATCTCCATCTTTACGGCACGGTGATCTGAGAAGGATGTCTGTGTAATCTCTGTGTTTGAATTTACTCAGGCTTAACTTGTGTCCAAGCATGTGGTCTATTTTCAAAAACGAGCCATGTGCGCTTGAAAAATGTGATTTTTTTTTGCATTTGGATGGAAAACTTTAAATGTGTCTATCAAATCTAGTTGCCTAATTGTAGTGTTTAGCTCTATAGTCTCTTTGCTGAGCTTCCTTCGCAATGATCTACCTTTCTCTGAAAGTGGTGTATTAAAGTCACCTACTATAATTGCGGAACCTGTGATATCTTTTTGCGGCTCTCTCATTTGGCGCATATATATTTATTATGCTAACTGGTTCCTGGTAAAATGATCATTTGAGCATTATATAGTGCACTTCCTCATCTCTTTTTATGCTTTGAACCTTGAGATCAATTTTGTCTGAGATTAAGATTGTGACTCCTGCTTTCTTTGAGTTGCCATTTGCCTGGTATATCTTCCACCAGCCACTTATTCTTGTCTGCAAGCTTAAGCTGTGTATCCTGCAGGCAACAGATTGATGGGTTATGTTTTCCAAGCCAGTCTGCAAGCCTTTTTATTTTAGTGTAGGAATTAAGGCCGTTTAGGGTTATTATCACGATTGGTGGATTCATTGCTGTCATCTTGTGCCTTTTGCCTTGGGTGTTTTCCTATCACCCTTCTTATCGCTGTGCTGTGTCTTTGTGGGGGGCTTCTTTATTGCCTTATTTTACCTCTGAGGCCATGTTATCTTGGTGATTGGTATCAGCTCACTGGCTTCTGGTTAGAGTTGGGCTATATGGTGTTCTCCTGTTTGTGCTTGATGGATGTTGGTCTTCTGGCCATAGTGAGTCAGCTAGGATCTTCTGCAGGGTTGAGTGTCTTGCAGCGTAATCTTTAAGTTTTTCCTTGATCTGGAAGTCCCTTAGCTCTCCTATCTTAATAGACAATTTGGCAGGGCAGAGGGTTCTAGGGGAGGTGTTTTTTCTTTCTTTCTTTCACCTTTTAGAAGATGTTACTCAACTCTCTCCTCCTCTTTACAGTTTCTGTTAATAGGTCTGAGCATATTCTTACCTGAGAGCCATTGTATGTGACTGTCTTCCTTTCTCTTGCTGCTCTTAGGATTTTCTCTTTTTCCTCAAAGTTGGATAGTTTAACTATTATTGTATGCCTTGGTGAGTTCTTCCTGGTGTTTAGTCTAATTGGTGTCCTCTCTGTTTCCTGTATGAGTGCCTGATTCTCATTCATTAAGGTGGGGAAGTTTTCTTCCAGAAATTCCCTCGTTAGTTTAGCTATAGACTTCTTTGCTGTGTCTTGTTCTGGTAGGCCAATAATTTGGATGTTGTTCCTATTCATAGCATCTGTCATTGATCTCAGGTTTTCTTCTGCCTCTTTTATTATCTTGTTTGACTGTCTCATTTGCTGAGGTCTGCCTGATTGTATTCTAAATCACTGATGCAGTTCTTAGCCTCCTCTGGTCTGTTCATGAGATCTGTAATCTTGTGTGTGGCTTCTGCTACTTCAGCTGCTAACTCCTGTATTTCCCTTTGTTGCATGGACTTCATCCCCTCCATTGTGGACTTCATCTCCTCTATTGTTGCATCCTTCATCTGTGTAGCCTCCCTCATCTCCTGTCTTACTCCAAGCAGCCTTCTGAAAATTTCTTTTTGTGGTAGATCCATGTCAGATTCTTCTATGAGCGTTGTTAGCTCTGCTCTTGTGGCTTGTCTTTCTTGTTTTGTTGTTGGGATTGATGCAGTATGCTGTTGTTTAAGTGATGATTTTGAAATACTGAGCACCATATTTCTGGGAGACCAAGAGGCCCTGCATTCTTTCTCTGCGTGACAGACGATGGTGTTTTCAAGGGCTGCCTGTGGCCTACTATGGATGTGGGTCAGGCTGCTATGTATGCAGGTGCTACCGCGACTCAGTGGTCAACAGCGAAGAGAGGTTGTGAGCACTGGTGTAGACAGCTGGGGGGAAATCATTTTGACTGGTGGATAACTCAAGGTACAGTGATAGGGCTGTAGGAGGCCAATGGGCAGGCGGTGGCCCCATTTGTGTCTAAGGTGGCATGGCTGGAATGAGCTGGGGAGCTCCCAGAACCAGGTTTCTGATTCCCCTGGGTTCTGGAGCTAGGCTAGATGTGGGGAAGGATGTCCTCTGGACCAGGGATGTACTCTCCACTGTTCCGCTTGCTGTGTGAGCTGGGAGGGGCCATGGAAGTGATGATCCATAAGCTGGAAGAGACCCAGGCCATGCCATTCACAGCCCGGGGGCTGGCTGCTTGCTGGAGGGGCCTGTGGGGACCACCCGCAATGACTGGGTGCTCCCACCAAGTTGGCCCGCATGGTGGGTCTGCAATGATGGGCTGGCTGGGAGGCAAGGGGCCTGCTAGAAGACGAAGTGCCAGGGATACGGTGGGTAGGAAGTTCAGGGCACCACTCCATGCAGACAGGGAGAGGCCGGGGCTGTGATGGACTGAGGCACCCTGGAAGTGGAGGGTGCTGTGCCCAGTTGACACAGCAGACAAAACTGTGAGGGGGTGGAGGCAACCAAGGTACAGGTGCTGGGTGCCTCCAGAAGCAGGTGATCAAACTTGCTGTGGGTTAGTCCCTGGAGCCCTGGGTGGCTGCCGGGAGGGACCAGAGCCTGTAGGCAGAATTGCCACCCTGCCCCATGGAGAGAGGTAAACCATGGGAGAAGGGCCCAGCTCCCGCATTTGGGAGCTGCGAGTGGACAGTTGCTATGTGGTGGTCAGACCGTGGCTTTGGAGAGGTCAACAGAACAACCATCCAGTTCCTGGGGTGGTGACCAGGCCAGGGGGTGGGGGGCACTGGTGGGTGGTGACCGAGGCGCACAAAGGTTGCATGCCAGCGGGGAATCCCTTGTATATGGACCCAGATCTCTGGGTCTTGGAATAAATCAGATGCAGGGCAGGGTCACCTCCTGGACAGGGAGGGCCCCCAAGTCTTCATGAGAACCATTGACCTCCTGGACACCAGACTCACAGGAGCTCCCCGTTGGGCCTTCTTACCTGGGCTCCATCTTCAAGCTCCTCCCTATCTCTGTTGTAGCGTGCTATTGTTGTTGCCTTCTTGACTCTCTGTTATGTATTTTTATATTTTTCTGCACATGAAACCCAGGATGGTTGACTCTATAGAGACAATAACTTGATCAAGCGTTCCTGGGCAGTACCACAGGGAGGTGGGCTGTAATGGGGAGCTAATAACAAGGAGTACAAGAAGGAAAAAAATGTTTTAAAACTGATTGTGGTGGCGATTATACAACACTTTTTGATATGACTGAACTATTCAATAGTATGATGTCTGGATTATGTCCTAATAAAATGATTTTGTTTTAAATGCATCAAATGTGAAATCAAATGATAAGACACTATATTTTAACCTAACATCTGCTATAAATAACTTTATAACAAGGCTGATATCAAGGCTATTCACATCCCTCCACTGTGGTCAGAGGGGTTCCCTAGAGGCTTATTCCATGTGTGAACCCTGCAAATGAATTTTGGGGTTCCACGGTCATCCATAGCTTCCTGAATATTGCATGCTCACAATTTAACCTCTGATACCATTCCCTCTTTCAGATTTGGATTTTATTATTTATCATTGTGTTAGACCAGGTTGACTAGAGATACAAAATCAGAGATGCTCATATATGTAAAACAAAACATCCCAGCCTAGTCCAGATCAGGTCCATAAGTTCGAAATTAGCCCATAAGTCTGATACTTGTCCATAAATCTCTATTTAGACTCACACAGCCATATGCAATGACGCAGAATGCAGGAAGATCACAGGTTGGTGGGTAAAAAGTCTTGTGGATCCAATGGTGGTGGAAGCATCACAGGGCTGGTGTAGATCTCCAATACATTGCTCACTCAGGTCTCAGTGTGGCTCCACATGGCTTGTCAACAGGTAGGTGAAGGCAGAGAGAGAATGCGTGGCCCACTTCCTGGGAGAAAGAGAGGAAGTACCTAGAAACCGTATGAGGAGGCCACGACCACAAAGAAGCATTCTCAGGTTGTGACCTGATTGACAGGCTAGACTCCACCCCTACACTTATTTATCAAGTTGACATGAAATTATGTAATTGCCACAATCATCCTTGGATCACACAATTCTGGTGTGCTTCTTCCATGTGGACTTAATTGACACCTCCCTTAGATGGTTGCTTGTTTGAAGATAAGCCTTTAAGACCTGAGACATTATTTTTTCTGAAAGTTGGGCACCATCACGTGCCCACAATACAATAAATGATCCTAATGAAACAATGTTCTCATTGACAAAAAGACTCTTGTTTCTGATTTAAGTGTATTATTTCTTTAGTGACTGCTTACTTTGAGTTCTTTTTTTCCCCCCTGTGGAAATATTTTTTTTTGATTATTTTATTGGGGGCTCGTACAATTCTCATCACAATCCATACATACATCCATTGTGTCAAGCACATATGCACATTTGTTGCCCTCATCATTCTCAAAACATTTGCCTCCAACTCCAGCCCCTAATATCAGTTGCTCATTTTCCCCCTCCCTCCCTCCTCCCACCTCCCTCACGAACCCTTCATAGTTCATAAATTATTATAGTTTTGTCATAAGTTACCCTGTCTGATGTTTCCCTCCACCCTCTTCTCTGCTGTCCATCCCCCAGGGAGGAGGCAATACTTAGATTCTTGTAATTGGTTCCCCCTTTCTACCCCACATTCCCTTCACCTTCCAGGCATCGCCCCTCTCACCACTGGTCCTGAAGGAGTCATCTATACTGGATTCCCTGTGTTTCCAGTTGCTATCTGTACCAATGTACATCCTCTGGTCCAGCCAGATTTGTAAGGTTGAATTGGGATCATGATAGTGGGGGGGGGGAAGCATTCAAGAACTAGAGGAAAGTTATATGTTTCATCGTTGCTGCCCTGCACCCTGATGGCTCGTCTCCTCCCCACAACCCCTCATTAAGGGGGTGTTCAGTTGCCCACCGATGGGCTTTGAGTTGTTAAATATTATTTCCCCTGCTATCCAAAACTGACATTAATTTCTGTGTTATCTCTATCATTTGGACTAAAAACTTGCTCCCAAACCAATGTAACTCTATGCACCTCTCATTTATCATTAGTAGCCTTCCAAGTGGGTGAATAGATTATAACAGGTGTATAAGATGTGTTTTTTGTGTGATTTCATCTCAAATAATGGGCATTTTCTATTAATATAACACCACTTATGTATTATTTATAACTAGAAGTATATAGATTGTTTCACATGCTAATATTGTAACCAACAGTGGCAAATAATAGCTAAAAGAAATTGAGTCCAGTGACTTAAAATATTTGCCAGATATTTGAATATTTTAAGGTGCAGTAACTTGGCATAATCTCAGTCAATATGGGCCAGAACACCTTGAAGCTTCCCTGAGAAAAATCCTCACAGATTGTCCTAGGCATAGCCCAAAGCACACCAGAGCAAATCATGCATGAAGAACTGCATGCATAATTAATTTAGTAGCACATAATCAGGATCACACCCTACATTGTTAATTAAAATACTAATAAACTGTTTCATTCACATTAAATCTGTGGGTCTAATATTAAAACTTATAATTAAAAATTTCCATTGCCTGTAGCAAATAATTATTCCAATTTACAAGATGATATAACCCTCAAGATATTAAAATTTTCTTACTAATAAATTAATTTTGAAAATCAAGCTAACAGAGACTAGGTGTACTCAAGCTAATAACTGTCAGACATGTTCAAATAGGAAAGGTTTATCCCATCAGCCTCCTGCTTTAAAAGGGGACATGTTCTCCAATAGATGAGTTTTTCCTTATTTCATCTCCAAACAAATCTAGGCAGTACTACTACTTCTGGCAATCATTTAAATTTCAAGGCCACATTTCTTTAACTTTTAATCTCTCTTTTTCTAGTTCTAATGATATGTTTCCAGGTATATTCACATTCTAAAACTATTAGATTAAGCCATAAGAATTGCCTTTATGTATTTGAAGTAATAACACCACATTTGATACAATTTATTCACTCAAAGCATGCATCAATAGTGCTAATAATTATTTCCCAATGAGAAATTGAGTGTTCAAATACTCCAATTACAGTTTCTTGATAGATAAATGTTTTGTTACTTAGAAAGTAGAAAAATGGTGGAAAATGTTCTATAGGGGAGATTCCAGTGGTACAGTGAGTGTGAAAAAATTGCATTGCCCAATTCAGTTTGTTATCTAAAGGTGGTTTGTAATGCAAAAATTTGCATGAGTTGTCATGCAAAAGTATGGATCTTTATCTATTAATTATTGTGGTTTCTTTTGCAGCAGTTAAAAATATTGTACTAAAAAACTCCCTGAAATTCACTATTCTTGAGACCATTCCTACTTATAGCAATCTATAGAACAGGGTAGAACTTCCCCAGGGATTTCTGAGACTGCCTCTCCTTTCTCCTAGGGAGTGGCTCTTGCTTTCTAACCACTGACCTTGGGTTAGTAACCCAAATTGTAGGTTTGAGGAACTTTGACAAACATATTCAATCATGTAAATACCACCACAATTAAGCTGTAAAACATTTATTTATTTATTTAATTAATAATTGTTTCACGGTGACCAGTTGGCATTTATTATTGTATTACAGCTTGTCACTGTAGTTTAAGTCATAGACAAAACAAGACTCTTTGTTATCACAAATAAACAAATAAATAAAATGTATTTTATAGGAAAATTCTAACTGAGCAACTGAAATTGAGCAGGGACACTAGAGCTCAGCCTTGTGTGAAAGTTGAAGCTGGGTCAGGAGACATGAGGTGTTCTACTTAGGAGGAGCTTCCACTCACCGCCCCCTGCCCCTGCTCCCTGGCTAGAGCTGACCATGGCTGCAGTTACAGAGTGAAAGGGAACCTAAGGAAAAATGAGCTAAAACACTGAGACTATGCAGACTTGAATCTACCTTGGGGTGAGTTGCCCATGTTAGTGTAATCCATTCTCTTCACAGAGGTTTAGATGGGAGCCTCCCCAGAGGGCTTCCTATTGATGTGTTCTAGGTGGGCATGCTCTGAAATGTCCACGTCAATCGCATGGCTAAGATTTTCAGGATGGACCTCAGCTTCAGCCACCACTGTTCCTCGGGGATACGATGCTCAAAATCCATGTGGGCCTTCAGTTAGGTCACTGGTTGAAAGACCAGGGCCCTCTTATACATTCTCAGAACACAGCCTGCATCTGGAGTGTTGGCAAAGATCCACCTTTACGGTAACTCTCCTTGATGTTCCCAGAGATCTAGTTCATAACCTTGGCTATGTGGCAAATGTCTTGTCAAATGGAGTGAGGCTCTCACCCTGCTGCATGTGGCCAAGCATATTATTTCTGCTTTTGAAGATGCCCTTGCCCTCCTTTGAGTAGAGGTTGAAAACGATGTCAGTGTTATAGTTCTCATTGAACTTCTCATTCCTTAACAGCAGACCCCTTTTCACAGTTGTTTCCATCTTTTGCATCAGATTCTCAACATGGGCTTGGGAGTCCCAGAGGGTGAAGGACTCCTCAAAGACTTAGGCTGCATCACCCAGCTGCCAGTTTCACCATGGTGGCCACAATAGCTAGAGTAACCACTCATCATCTTGATGCTAAAGACCCGCAGCTTGGTGCCTGCAGAGGATTATTTGAAGCGATAACAAGTAGTCCAGATCATACTGAGTGCTGTCAGCCCCGATGCTGAAGTCTCAGCCAAGGACGTTGTTGGGCACTGTGGTGTGAATGACCATAAATGGGATGCAGACTTCATTGTCTGCGTCCTGCCCTCTGTCATCTCCAGAGCCCCTGTGTAAGCTTCAAAACCCCATCTAGCCCAGAAGCAACAAAGCCCACATGGAAGCAGCACACCAACATGTGTGATCATGAAGGGCCAAAGGGACCAGCCTTTAAACACCAAAGGCAGGGAGAAAAGTCATATCCTTGTCAATGAGGGTGGTGCGCGATGGAGACCCAATGTCCATCTCCAGACAACTGGACATACCTTGCAGCGGGGTAGTGGGGAGATGAGTCACTTAGGGTACAGTATAGCAACAATGAAGCTCACAATCTTCCTCTAGTTCTTAAACGCTTCCTCCCCCCAACTACCAGGACCCCAGTTTCGCCTTGCAGACCTGGTTAGACCAGATGATGCACAGCGGTACAGAGGGGAATTGGAAGCGCAGGGAATGTAGGACGGAAGAAACTCTCAGGACCGGGGGTGAAGGGGGCGATATCAGGAGGGAAAGGGGAGGTAGTAAGGGGGAATGGATCACAGGGAGCCACATATGGCCTCCTCTCTGGGGGACGGGCAGCAGCGGGGTGGGTGAAGGGAGGCGCCGGACAGTGTAATGTAAGATACAAAAATAATTTATAAATTATTAAGGGTGCATGGGGGAAAGGGAAGGGGAGGGGGGGAAAATTAAAAAAAAAAGGAAAATGAGCGCATTCCGGGAACCCAAGAGGCAAGAAAATTTTGGGAATGATGAGGGCAACAAATGTATGGATGTGCTTTGCACAGTTGATCTATGTATTGTGACGAATTGTATGAGCCCCAATAAATTGATTAAAAAAAAAAAAAAAAAAAAAAAAAACCCATAATAATGACAAGGCCCTGAGTGTTAAAATTAATTATGTTTGCACTGATCTGTTCAAAGTTCTTTTTGGCTAGAGTCCTTTTAGCTCCAACTTTGAAACCACCTTGCCCAGTCTAGCCGTCAAAATAGCTCCAGCCAGCTTCCTCATTCTGACCCTTGGCTAGACCCTCGAGGCCATCGTGCATGACCAACACACAATTGCACTGGGTGAGACCACTTCTCACAGCAGAGCAGACAGCGGCATTCATGCCAGCAGTGTGTGTGGGGGGGGGGGATGGGGGGAGCGGGGAGGACACGTGCATCATGGCCACCGTGTGGAAAAATGCCTTGCAGACTTGAGGTCTGACGAGCTAGAACAGCGGTTCTCACAGGGGTCACCCGATTCATAACAGTAGCAAAATTAGAGTTATGAAGTACAAACGAAAATAATTTTATGGTTGGGGTCACCACAACATGAGGGACTGTATTAAAGGGTCATGGCACTAGGAAGGTTGAGAACCACTGAATTAGAAGCTTGTACACCTCCCAATTGTTCACGAAGCACCAGCCTCTCAGCTTCATCAAATTTCTTCTCATCCATGGCCTTGGTTACATCCTTGGTCACCTGGACACACTCCATGAGGGGCAGAAGCACAGTCTGGTTACACGAGAGGCTCACCACACAGGCTGGCGTTTTGGGAATCTCCTCTAGCGGTGCCATCACTGCTTCCACACCCATCCAATTGCCTACGAGCCACTCAAAGGCTGATCGTGTCCCACTTCACTACACATGCCCCAAATCAGTGATCCAATTGTCGGTTATATCCCAGCCGCTTTACCACTAAGATATAAAACATTTACATCACCTCAAAAGGGACTCATTAGCAGTCAGTCTCCATTTATCCTCAATCTTTTATGACTTGGCTTATTCTACACATGTCATATAAATGAATCATACAATATGTAACCTTTTGTGTTTGGATTTTTTCATCTGGCATAGTGCATTCAAAATTAATCTGGTTTAGCATGCATCAATACTTGTTGTTAGCTCCAAACTCCACTGTCATGAAGTTGATTCTGACTCAGAGTGATCCCATATAGGATTTATGGGACTATAAATCTTTATAGGAACAACCTCACCTTTATCTCAAGGAGTAGTTGGTGGGTTTGAACCACCAGCCTTGAGGTTAGCAGCTCAGTGTCTCACCTACAGTGCCACAGGGGTCCTTTATATTATAAATAGTCACAGGTAAATTATTATGGTGTCTTTTTAACATTAGCTCTATGGTCTATCAAACTGGTTACCAAATAGTAGCTACTCAGTACGTTGCTAAAGGAATAAATGAGTGAATTATAGCATGCTGTCACTTTCCCATTACCTTCTTTCTTGGTCTTATGTACACAAAATGAAACATTGTCTGGTCCTGTGCCATCCTCACAATTGTTGCTATGTTTGAATCTATTGTTGCAGCCACCATGTCAATCCATGTGGTGAAGGGTCTTCCTCTTTTTCCATGTCCATCTACTATACCAGGTATAATGTCCAGAGACTGGTGTTTCCTGAATACATGGCCAAAGGATGTGAAATGAAGGATCACTATCCTTGCCTCTAAGGAGCATTCTGGCAGTACTTCTTCCAAGAAAGAGTTAGGTTTTTTTCTTTTAAAAGTTTATGGTACTTTCAATATTCTCCTCAAGCACCTTAATTCAAATGTATCGATTCTTTTTCCATTTTCCTTTTTCAATGTTCAATTTCCACCTGCCTATGAGGCAACTGGAAATACCATGGCTTGAGTCAGACTCACTTTAGTCCTCAGAGTAACATTCTTGCTTTCCAATCCTTTAAAGAGGTCTTGTGCATCAGATTTACTGAAAATAATGCATCATTTGATCTCTGCATTGCTGCTTTCATGAGCATTGATCGTGTATCCACGCAAGATAAAATCTTTGACAACTTTGATCTTTTCTCCACTTATGATGCTACCTATTGGTCCAGTTATTAGGGTTTTGGTTTTCTTTACATTGAGATGTAATCCATACTGAAGGCTGCAGTCCTTGATCCTCATCAGCAAGTGCATCAAGTCTTCCTCACTTTCAGCAAGCAATTTTGTGGCATTTGCATATCACAGTTATCAATAAGCCTTCATTCAAACCTGGTGCTGTATTGTTCTTCATATCATTCAGCTTCTCTAATTATTTCTCAGCCTACAGAGTAAATAAGTATGGTGAGTGGATACAACTTCAGCATGCAGCTTTTCTCATTTTAAAGCATGCATCATTCTCTTGTTCTGTTCCCACATCTGCCTTTAGATCTATGTACAGGTTCTATATGAGCATAATGAAGTGTTCTGGAACTCCCATTCTTCTCAAGGCTATCCATAGTTTGTTATGATCCATACAATTTAATGCCTTTGTATGGTGAATAAAACACAAGTAAACATCTTTCTGGTATTCTCTACTTTCAGTCTCGATCCATCTGATATCAGTAATCATATCCCTTGTTTCATGGCCTCTTCTGAATCCTGCCTGAACCTCTGACACCTCTCTGTCTATGTACTGCTATAAGCATTGTTGGATGATCTTCAGCAAAATTTTACTTGATGTTATATTATTTATATTTTTCCTACAGTTTGTATTTTTATTGAATCATATTTTTGTTTTAAAAAGAATGGGTACAGATACAGATCTCTTCTTTAAAAAAAAAACATTTTATTGGATGCACTTATGGCTCTTATAACAATCCATACACAAATTGTATCAAGCACATTTGTACATATGTTTCCATCATCATTTTCAAAACATTCTCTTTCTACTTGAGCCCTTGGTATCAGCTCCTCTTTCCCCCACCTCCCCCCACACTCCTACCCTCATGAACCCTTGATAAATTATAAATTATTATATTCAAGACCAAGATCAGACTATGAAGAAGGAATAGAGGGAATACACTGTCCACTTTGGGGAAATTAGCATCTGAAAACATAGTCGGAGATAGTGCCAGAAAATGAGCTCCTTAGACCAGAAGGCACTCAAAATATGACTGCCTTCTGAAACTAGAGTCTACCATAATGACAACGATGGACTAAAGCCTATGGGAGAAAAGCCTTCAGGACTTCCATCTGCTGATGGAACAAGACTCAAAATCAGAAGAAACACCTGTAAACATCAATTAATAATTGGAACTTGGAATGTATGAACTATAATTCTAGTGGCTGTCAGAAAAAAAACTCTGAAACTTGCTCTTAGTCATAAAATAACAGGCAAATATGGAAGAAAAGATTAAATAAAAGAGCTGAACAGAAAAAAAAGAGCAGCTTGAGAAGATAAATTGAGAATTATAATGTTGGGTGAATGGAGACATTGGTCAGTGTAACACATGAAAAATAATATTAATTTATAAATTACCAAGGGTTCATGAAGGAGAGGGGTCGGGGGGAGGAGGGAAAAAGTGAGGAGCTGATCCCAAGGGCTCAAGTAGAAAGAAAATGTTTTGAAAATGATGATGGCAACAAAGGGTGGCGGGGTGGAGTGGGGAGGAAAGGGAAAAATGAGTTGTGTGGCTGGGGAATAGGGCACTAACCCACCAAAGGGGAGGGTATTGTTTGTGTCTCCACAGGGAAAGAGGGACCAGACTTAAATCCAGTGTTCCGGGATGTGAATACAGCCTGCTGGCATGGAGAGAGGAGCTAGTGGAGGGGCCTGAGGGCTCGGCCCCCATACTAGCTACGTGGACAACTGCCCCTCCCCCCCAGAACAATTTATTTTAGAGGAAGGCACTGAAGTTGCAGCTAGGGGAGAGAGACATGTCTGATCAGAGCATACATGAGCAAATGAATGGGGAGGAAGAGAGAGTGGAGCACATCCTGGCCTACCAGGCCTGGAGGAAAATATCCCCTCTCTGGAGAGCCAATGCACAGAGTGGATCATATGGCTGATCCCACTATGAGACATGACGTCCCTCGCTGACCCATGGCCCTATGGTGGACAACTCTGGAGACTCAGTGTCAGGATTGGCCTGGACTCACCCACGACACTGAGGTAAAACACTAAAAGCACGCTGCAGAGTAAGGGGTGGGGGTGGGGGGGGAGGAGAAGAGCAGAGCAGAGAGCTCCGAGGGAGTGCAAAGGATAGACTCTGGGGCCAGAGTGTGGCACCCCATCAGACTTGACTGGAGGACACGCCTAGAGGTAAAAATAAATCAGACCTTGATCTATTTACAGGTTTTGCCTTCTTTTTCAAATGTAAATTTTTTTCATTTTATTTTTTTTAATTAATTTATTCTCATATGGGTCATTGGTTTTCTTTTTTGTTGTCATTGTGTTGTCATTTGTCTCTTGGTCTTGCTATGCCTTGTTTGTTGGTGCATATTATTATCTCTACAGATATATCTAGATAAAATAGGCTGGATGAACAGTCTGGAGGAGAAAACTACAGGACCCATGGTTGGAGCGGGGCATGGGAGAGGGGAAGATGGGGGTAAGAAAGTGGTGCTGACCAACCCAGGGACAGGGTTAGCAACAAGTTATCCAAAATTAATAGCATGGAGGGTGTGAGAGGCCTGATAGGGATACAGCAAGGGCAGTGTACCTGAGAGAAATTACTGAAACCCAAATGAAGGCTGAGCATGATAGTGGGACAAGAGGAAAGTAAAAGGAAATAGAGGAAAGAACTAGGAGACAATGAATATTTATAGAGGTCTAAATACAGGCATGTACATATGTAAATATATATATATATAGGACTGTGGGGAAATATATCTACATGCATATATTTATAGGTTTAATATTAAGTTAGCAGATGGACATTGGACCTCCACTCAAGTACTTATTCAATGCAAGAACACTTTGTTCTATTAAATTAGCATTCTATGATGCACAGCTACCTGACACGATTGCTGAAGACAAATATGTGCATAAGCAAATGTGGTGAAGAAAGCTGATGGTGCCTGGCTATCAAAAGATATAGCATCTCGGGCCTGAAAGGCTTGCAGATAGATAAACAAGCAGCCATCTAGCTCAGGAGCATCAAAGCCCACGTAGAAGAAGCATACCATCCTGTGTGACCATGAGGTGTTGAAGGGATCAGGTATCAGGCATCAAAGAACAAAAAATCATATCATTGTGAATGAGGGTCAGTGCAGAGCGGAGACCCAAACCCCATCTGGAGGCAACTGGACATCCTCTTACTGAAAGGTTGCGGGGAGGAGATGAGCCAGTCAGGGTGCAGCATAGCAACGATGAAACATACAATTTTCCTCTAGTTTTTAAATACTTCCTCCCTACCCACTATCATGATCCCAATTGTACCTTACAAAGGATGTGCATTGGTACAGATAGGAACTGGAAACACAGGGAATCCAGGACAGATGACCCCTTCAGGACCAGTGGTGAGAGTGGTGATACCTAGAGGGTGGAGGGAAGGTGGGGGGAAAGGGGAACCCAATTATAAGGATCTACATATAACCTCATCCCTGGGGGATGGACAACAGAAAAGTGGGTGTAAGGAGACATCAGACAGTATAAGATATGACAAAATAATAATTTATGAATTATGAAGGGCTTATGAGGGAGGGGGGAATGAGGAGGGGTGAAAACAAGGAGCTGATATTAAAGGCTCATGTACAAAGCAAAAGTTTCGAGAATGATGATAGCAACAAATGTAAAAATGTGCTTGACACAATGGATGTATGTGTGGACTGTGGTAAGAGTTGTACGAGGCCCCAATAAAATGATTAAAAAAAACTCAGTGCAATACATAAGGAAGGACATTACATAATGATGAAAAGATCCATTCTTCTAGAAGAGAAAAACAACTGTTAAATATATACATCTAAAGAGACCCCTAAAATATAAAATAAACTCTTATAGAACTGAAGGAATTAATAGATTGTTCTACATAATGGCTGGAGACATAAATATGCCATTTTAAATAATGGACAGAATACCTAGCCAGAAAATCAATAGAGAAGCAGAAGGAATGAACAACACTATAAATCAATTAGATCTATCAGACCTAGAAGAAAATTTATAGAAGAAAATTAATTCCTACACAGTAGAATATATATTCTTCTCTAGAACATATGGATCATTATTCAGGATAGATCACATATTAGGTCACAAAATAGATCTCAAAAAAGATGAAAATCATACAAAGTACCTTCTCTGATAGCAATGGAATGAAAGTAGAAATCAATTCCAGATATAGAAAAACAAATGGAAAATTCATGAAAGTGAAAATTTAAAACAAACAACCCAAAGAATCAAAGAAGAAATCACAAGGGAAATGAGAAAACACTTCAAAATGAAAAACTTAGGAGATGCAGAAAAGGCATTGCTCAGAAGGAACTTTGTATCTGTGAACACAACACCTACATTAAAAAAGAGAGAGAGCTCAAATCAATATCCTAATTTTATACTTTGAGAAACTAGAAACAAAAAGAGTAATCAAAACCCTAAACTACCAGAAGAGAGGAAACAATAAAAAATAGAATGGCAATCAATTAGAGAATAAAATAGCCATAGAGAGATTTAACAAAATCAAAAGCTGATTCTTGAAAAGATCTATAAAATCAACAGACCTTTAGGTATACTGAAAAGGTTAAAAGAGAGAGAGAGAAGATAAGAATACCCAAAATTAGAAATGAAAATAGTAACATTCCTATTAACCTTACTGAAATACAAAGATCATAAGAGGATAATATCAACAATCACCAGACACCAACAATTAGTTAACTGAGCTGATATGGAGAAATTCCTAGCAGCACAAACTGCCTAATTTGATCAAAACAATGTAGAGAAACAAATGAAGAGGTAAAACTAGTAATCAGAACTTCCCAATAAATAACCAGGGCCAGTGGCTTCACTGGGGGATTCTATCAAACATTTCAGCAAGAATTAAATGCCCCCTTCTCAAAATCTTTCGAAAAACAGAAGGATCATTCTATGAGATCAGAATTACCCTGATACCAAAGCCAGCTCCACCTCTTCTCTGTCAGCGTGTCGTATTGTGGTGGCTTGTATGCGGCTGTGATGCTGGAAGGTATGCCACTGGTATTTCAAATGCAAGTAGTATCACCCAAAGTGAACAGGTTTCAGCAGAGCTTCCAGACTAAGAATAGTCAATGAAGAAGAACTCGGCTCCCCACTTCTGAGGAAGGAGCTGCTGAAAACCTTATGCATAGTTTCACAACATTGTCAGATACCAAAGGCCTAATGAATAGGAGCAGAATGTTGTGGGAGATAATCCTGGGGATGGACCCTCAGTTCAGAGGGCATTTGAACTATAGTGGAGGAGGAGAAGATTTCTACGAGTACAGTTGACCATGGTCACATTAGTCGAGTAACCCTTGTGGGAGTGGAGACTTCAAAATCTTCATTTGCTGATGGGGCATGACTCAGGGCAAGGAGAAACAGCTGCAGAAATCTTCTAATTATTGGAGTTTTCAATGTGAGAAGTATGAAATTAGGAAAATTGGAAGTGATCAAAAATGAAATGAAACTCATAAACATTGATATCCTTGGCATCAGTGAATTGAACTGAACTGGTATTGGCTATTTTGAATCTGAAAATCATTTAATTTACTGTGCCAGGAGTAACATAATAAAAAAGGACATTGCAAAGTCAATCCTGAAATACAATGCTGTGTGATAGGATTATATCTATACAACTCCAAAAAATCCAATCAATACAAATATGATTAAACTTTATGTACCAATGACAAAAGCTAGTGATGAAGAAATTAAAGAATTCTATAAACCACATCAGTCAGAAGTTGATCAAATATGGAATCAGGATGCATTGATCATTATTGGGGCTTAGAATGTAAAATTTGGAAACAAAAAGGAAGAAACGGTAGTTGGAAAATATGAACTTGGTGATAAAAATAAACTGGAGATCGCATGATAGAATTTTGCCAAACCAATGACTTGTTCATAGAAAAACCACCCCCCTTTATTTAAAACACAAAGGGGGTCTATACACATGGACTTCTACAGGTTAAATACAGAGAAATCAAATTGACTACATCCGGGGGAAGAGACAATGGAGAAGTTCAGATCAACAGCTAAAACCAGGCCAAGGACTGTGAAACAGATCATCAATCGCTGATATGTAAGTTCAAGGTAAAGTTGAAGAAAATTAAAACAAGTCTATGAGAGCTAAAATAGCACCTTGAGTCTATCACACCTGAATTAACAGAGCATCTCAAGAGCAGATTTGACATATTAAAAACTCTTGAGAGAAGACCCCTTGTGCTCTGAGAAAACATCAAGAACATCATTAATGAAGAAAGCAAAAGATCATTCAACAGGCAGGAAAGAAAGAAAAGATCCAAGCAGATGTCAGAAGAGACCCCAAAACTTCCTCTTGATTGTAGACTAACTATGGCAAATTGAAGAAATAATGAAGTCAAAGGGCTGTACAGAAATTTTCAAAGGGCAGCTTGAGAAAACAAAGTAAAATATTATAGTGAAATGGGCCAAGACCTGGAGTTAGGAAACCAAAAAGGAAGAACACACTCAAATATCCTAGTTTGAAAGAACTCAAGAAAAGAATTCAGGCCTCAAGTCGCAATATTGAAAAATTCTATAGCAAAATACTGAATGATGTAGAAAGCATCAAAAGATGGAGAGAATATACACAGTCACGGTAACAAAAAGAACTAGTCGGCATTCCACCATTCCAAGAGGAAGCATATGTACAAGAACCAATGGTGCTGAATGAAGAAGTTCAAGCTGCACTGAAGGCATTGCCCAAGAACAAGGCTCCGGGAATTGATGGAAGAGCAATTGAAATGTTTCAACAAGCTGATGAAGCACTGGGAGCATTATTAGTCTAAGCCAGGGAATTTGGAAGACAGGTACTTGGCCAAGTGCCTGGAAGAGACTCATATTTGCATCCACACCAACAAAGATGACCCAACGGAAGGCTCAAATTATAGAACAGTATCACCGATACCACATGTATGTAAAATTTGGCTGGAGATCACCCAATAACCATTGCAGTAGTACATTGACAAAGAGCTACCAGAGGTTCACACTGAATTCAGAAGAGGACATGGAACAAGGCATATCATTGCTGAGGTCAGATGGACCTTGGCTAAAAGCACAGAATAGCAGAAAGATGTTTATTTGTTTTTTTATTAACTATGCCAAAGCATTCGACTGTGTGGTTCATAACAACCTCTGAAAAACCTTGAAAAGAATGGAAATTCCAGAACACTTTATTGTGCTCCTGTGGAACTTGTACGTGGATCAAGAGGCAATTGTGTGAAAAGAGCAAGAGAATGCTGCATTATTTAAAATAAGGAAAGGCATATGACAGGGTTGCATCCTTTCACCATACTTATTCAATTTGTAGGTGAGATAGTTTATTGTGCCAGCCTGGCCGATAAACACAAGTGGGATTAACTGAAGGGCAGAGAGATAAATGCCTTGGTGAGTCTCGCCTTTCTTGTCTCTCGCTCTTTGATGATCATCGGACCAGTGTGTGGCTGCCTTGCTTGTCCTGTGCCTCAATTTAAAGGCTACACTACCTGTGGGACGCCTAGCCTGTGGACTGTGTCGCTGTAAGTTGAGGTCTCTTTAAGAGATCGCTGAAGCTGGGGACTGGCAGTTGGTGACCTGGCTGGCAGTTGGTGACCTGCCTTGTGATTGGCTGCTGTGCTGACATAGCCTAGCTCTCTCTATAAATAGAGGAAGATCTGGCAGCAGACTGGACTGGAAGGACTGCTAGTCTCTCACAAGTCTCTCACAGCAGTGAGTTGAATTGAGCCATTTCTAGTGCTTTATAATTTAACTGTTTCTTTTTTGTATTATATATTTAACTGTATATGATTTAACAGTTCATTCCTTGTTATATAGCTAATTATCTTTATAAATAAATATATTAAATTATCAGCAGTTTGGTTTTATCTCTCTAGAGAACCCTGTCTAACACAATAGGCTGAGTAAATCATCAGAGAAACTGGATTATATGAAGAAGAATATGGCATCAGGATTGGGCAAAGCCTTGTTAACAACCTGCGATATGAAGGCGACTAGATGGATTGACACAGTGGCTGCAATAACGGGCTCAAGCATTGGACCAATTCAGAGGATAGTACAGTACTGGGCAATGTTTCATTCTGTTGTGCACAATGTGTTATGGGTTGGAACTGACTTGATGGCACCTAATAACTACAACAAAAAGCCAGATAATGACACCTCATACACACAATACAGACTAATATGCTTGTGAATGTATATATGGAAAAATCATCAACAAAATACCAACAGCACAATAAAGCAATTAATTTGACTTTATCCCAGGAATACAAGGGAGGGCTCAACATAAGAAAACCAATAAATGTACTACACATTAATATAAACAAGGTAAAAAAAAACTCACATGATTATTTCAAATGATAATGCACTGTGATGACCTTACACGCTGGCCTTACAGTGAACATGGCATCCCTCAAAGGACACACCAGAAAGACTTGATGTGGAAGCCCAACTGAACAAACTGGGCCATTCTTCAAAACTACCTGCTGTCCTTGGATTTAGGACTGAAATTCCCTGATGGGAGAGGAAGCAAATTATTGTGAAAATGGCGGTTGTTGAACCTTGGGTGAGACCCTAGCTTAGTGGGTGTCCAATATATTTAGTATCCCAATGCTCCCCTTGCATTAATATGACAGGTATTAATCTGATAGGTAAGGATCTGCCCTTGTAAGGAAGGTTACAGGAAATTTTCCCCTAGCACCAATCACATGCTCAATGTAAACAGAGCTCAATCATTTAAGAATTCACTCTACAAAGCAACAACTCATGGATTGCAGCTTGCAATTGGACTATACTTGTATAAACTCTTCATGTCGACAATACATTAACTTCTATGCAATTGGATAAATTATCGATGCACATGAGGGTGATTAACAATGCTTTTCTTTTTTATTTGTTTTGTTATATTTTTTGGGGGGTTTGTTATTATTGGGGTTTTTTTGGTTTGGGTTTATGCTTGTGTTTGTTGTTATAAAATGATAATATGACTCCTAAAGTAAACCACAGTCATTCATAACCCGTGGAAAAACAGATGAAATCTGGGCTCCCACTTAATTCTAGCCCCAATCCAAGAACAGTTAGTTCTTATAACATGGTCTGCTCTATACTCACCTTCATGAACAGATTACTGAAGATAAGGGTCCTATAGCAACGTAAGGTGAAAAGGCAGATGGTGTCTGGCTATCAACTGGAATAGTATCTGGGGATCCTAAGGCATTGTATTTAAACAAGCAGCCATCTAAGTCAAGCGTTAACTAAGTCTACATATAAGAAGCACACCAGCTTGTGTGATCCAAAAATGACAATATCAAAATCCAAATATGATGAAGGGAAAAGTATCAGAGCTTAAATTGTGAACATACAATTTGTAGAAGGCTATGGAGGACAGTGGGAGCTCAAAACCCAGCTGCAGAGTATCTAGTCAGATTAACCCTCTAGCACATCCCCTCTGACCACAGTCGCAGATGCGAACAGATATTATTGTAAATTTGATTATGGTGTATGGGACTACAATGTAATAGGATACCTGGTCAGATGACCTCCCTCTTGACCCAATGCAAATTTGCTCTAGGTTCAAATATTTCTTGCTTGCTCCATGACAGAAATTTCCTCTTAGTTTTTTTTTGGTTTTGTTTTATGATCATGTTATTGAGGGCTCTTACAATGCTTATTACACTCCATACATTAATTGTATCAGGCATATGTGTACATATGTTTCCATCATTCTTTTCTAGACAATTACTTTCTATTGAGCCCTTAGCATAAGCTCCTCTCCCCCCCCCCATGACCCCTTGGTATATTATAAATTATTATTTTTATATCTCACACCAACCACTGTCTTCCTTCCCCCATGGTTTCCATTCTTCTTCACCCTGGAGGGGTGTGTGTGTGGCTGTGTGTCGATCATTATGATGGGTTCCCTGTTCTTCCCTTCCTCCCCACCCCTCTTCTACCTACCCATCTGATATCACCCATCCCATTCCTGCTCCTGGGTTGCATCCCTTTTTGACTTTTAAAATATATTTCTGGTGGTCTTTATTACTCTTTCTTTTTATCTCTATATTATTATTATTTCTGTTCTGCTTTGTTTTTTATGGTTTATGCTAAGTTTCCCAATTTATTAAGCACAGAAGGAGTGGATGGATAGACAATTACTGATGTGGTGGTTTAAAAGGGAGGGGGTGAGGGAGGTGAGGAAAATTAGTGAGCAGGAGGGGAAAGGAATGCAGGAGGTGGGAGGGAGCACTAGAACTGATTGTGATGATGTATATGCAATTAAAAAAATGACTTAACTATGGACATGTTTGATATGTGAATTTTATATCAATAAAACTATTTTTAAAAAAGAAAAGGCATTTAACTAACCCTTTCATTATTTGAAAAAAAAAAAAAAGCACTCGGCAAACTAGAAATAGAATAGATCCTCAGTTTGGTAAAAAGAATTAAAAAAAAACACAGCTAGCTTCATGCTCAATAGTGAAAGAGTAAATGCTTTTCCTCTAACATCCCAGGAGTAAGACAAGAAGCTAAGAAACTTGCTTTCATCACTGCTTTTCACAATTGTACTGGAAGTTCTAGCCAGAGCAATTAGACAAGAATAAAAAAAGATATTCTACAGCAAATAAGAGAAAGTAAAACTATTTTTATTCACAGATGAGATGCTCTCTTAAGAAAATTATAAAGAATTCACAAGAAGTTATTAGAATTAATGAAATAATTCAGCAGTTTCAGAGTAAAAGACCAGCACACAAAGATTATTTGTGTTTTTCTACACTAGCAATAAATGTCCTGAAAAGGAAATTAGGAAAACAATTCTACATAAAATAACATCTAAAAAATGAAATATGTAGGAATAAATTTGTGAAAGACTTATAAACTAAAAAAAACCATTTCTAAATATAAAGGAGACATCCTGTTTTTTTATTGAAGATTCAATATTATTTACTACTACTGTCTGTTCCTTACTTTTGTCATCCATTGTCTGACAGTTGACATTTATGACAATAGTAAAAAGTCCATTATACAATTATTTTGCACATCAATCATGTACATCTGGCAATAACAGACATTCAAATGTTAAGTGAAAGTAACACTAGCAGTGATGGTTAAGGTTATGTGTCAACTTGGCTGGGGTATGGTTGTCAGTGATTCTGCAGTCATATAATGATGTAATTTGACAATTATGCAATGATGTAGTCATCCTCCAGTTTGTGATCTGATGTGATCACCCTTCATTCTCATATTACACCACATTTTGTCTAATGACTTCGTCTTTGGAACTTAAACATATAAATAAATGAGGAGTGGGTATAAGATCCTAAATTAATTTAGAGATTCAATACTTTGAATGGAAAACCCAATTCTCAAACACATATGAAATTTCATGGCATCCCAAATAGACAAAACAATTTGAAAGAGAATTATAATATACAAATACTCATAAGCCCTAATTAAAAATGTACTGCACAGGTACACAATCAAAAGTATGGTATTAATATAAGGATAAGTCACTGGAATAGAATTGAGAGTCTAGAAATAAACTCATACCATTGATTTTTTAAATGTTTTCATTTTAAATGGAAGTTTATACCATGAATGGTTCTCACTTAACAATTTTTATACAAATTGTTCTGCGACATATGTTACACTTCATAATGTGTAGTTTCAAACTGCTGATCATATGGATAACAGCCCAATACACTACCAGGGCTTCAAACCTGACCAACGGTTACCATGGGTGAAAGAGGAAGAGTTATTGCTTAGGGGCCATTGAGGTTATGTTAATGGTAGTGGAATAATGTGGAAGAAGTTATCAATAATGGTTGGAGGATGTTTTCTTGTGTATATTTTTGCCACAATTAGAAAAAAAGTAGTCACGTGAATAACAATGAGTACAAGGAAGAAGAAAATATTCTAGAATTGAATATGGTGATAATTATACAGCTCTTCTTGATATGATTGAGTTACTAAATTGTATGACATGTGGATGAAGTGCCAATAAAAGTCTTCTTTTTATTAAATACTTTTATTGGGGGCTCTTACATCTCTTATCACAATCCATATATTCACCCAATGTGTTAAGCACATTTGCACATATGTTGCCATCATCATTTTCAAAGCATTCTCTTCCCACTTGAGGCTCTGATATCAGCTCCCCATTCCTTCCCGCTCCCTCCCTGCCCACTCTCCTTCACGAACCCTTGATAAGTTATAGATTATTATTTTCATATCTTACATTTTCCTCCATGACCCCTCACCCACTTTTCTGTTGTTTGTCCCCCTGGGAGGGGGATATAGGTTGATCCTTGTGATCGATTTCCCCTTTCTCCCCCCATCTTCCTCTAATCCTCCTGGTATCTCTACTCTCATTGTTGGCCCTAAGGGGTTTATCTATCCTGGATTCCTTGTGTTTCAGGCTCTTATCTGTAACAGTGAGCATGCTCTGGTCTAATCCAATTTATAAGGTAGAATTGAGGCCATGATAGTAGGGCGAAGGCAGCACCAAAGAGCTAGAGGAAAGTGGTGTGTTTCATTAGTGCTATACTGCACCCTGACTGGCTCATCTCTTCCCTGTGACCCCTCTGTGAGTGGATTTCCAATTGTCTACAGATGGGTATTGGATCTCCACTCCATGCCCCCCACCCCCATTCACATTAGGTATGATTTTGTTCTGGGTCTTAGATGCCTGATACCTGATCCCATCGACACTTCATGATCACACAGGCTGATGTGCTCCTTCTATGTGAGCTTTGTTGCTTCTGAGCTAGATGGCCACTTGTTTATCTTCAAGCCTTTAAGAACCCAGATGCTATATCTTTTTATAGGCAGGAACCATCAGATTTCTTTACCGCATTTGCTTATGCACCCATTTTGTCTTTAGCAATCGTGTTGGGAAGGTGAGCATCACAGAATGCTGAATTGTTAGCACAAATTGTTCTTGTGTTGAGGGAGTACTTTAGTTGAGGCCCAATGTCCATCTGCAACCTTAATTCTTAACACAGAGATATGAGTACATAGTTCTATTATCCTATCGATATATATATATATATATATTAACAAAAGCCTATATTTAGACCTCCATAAATGTCCTTTGCCTCCTGGTTCTTTCCTCTCTTTCCTTTTACTTTCCTCTTGTGCCACCAAAAAAAAGAAAGAAAGAAAGAAAGAAAGAAAGAAATATAGTCTTAGAAACTCACAGGAGCAATTCTGCTTTGTCTTACAGGGTTACTATGAGCCAGTATCGACTTGATGGCAGTGAGTATGGCTTGTTTATTTGGTCGCTGTATTAGACTGGGTTCTCTAAAGCAGCAAAACCAGGACACTTATAAAATGTATATGAGTAGAGATGTTTATATTGAGAAAGGAGTTTATAACAGGAAAGCAGCCCACACAATTGCAGAGAGAAAGAGAGCCAAGTCCCACTCTGTTTCCTGAGTTAGATCATGCTTTGAAGTCCTTTCAACTAACATGGCTCCCAGATCCAACAGCCAGTGTAAGAGGTAGAAAAGCTGGGTGTGGTGAAGTGTAGCTGGGATTGGTGGCCCAATGTGCTGATGTCAGGCATTGAGACCTGGTAGTGCAATACCCTCAGGTGATGCAAGGCAGAAGGACCAGATGGTGCAGCATGTCCTAGAGAGAAAAGAAGAAAAAGGGGAGGACAACCCTTCATGGGTCTTTTATAGCTGCACCAGACACCCAAGGAGATTGCACTAGGTTGCATCCTGATTGAGAAGTTAGACTCCATCTATATCTTCTTACAGGGCCACATTGGCACCAAAACCCCTAACGATCTCGGCCATCTTTGTCATTGTTCCATTTATTTTGTTCTATTTCCATTGATATAGCTTCCCTTCCCCTCCTTGCCTTCTCATCTTTACTTTTGGGTAAATGTTGACTCTTTGGTCTCCTGTAGTTGATTGATTAAAGAGCACATCACTTACAAATGATATTGTTTATTTTATTAGCTCATATATTACTTGATTGAAAGATGGCCTCCAAGAGTGGCTTCAGTGCTAAGTGCAAAGGCTATTTGGGGGCAATAGACTCAGGGCTTTCTCTAGTCTCTACTGACCAAGTAGAACTGGCTCTTTGACCAGGAATTTGAATTTTGTTCTGCAATTTTCTCTTATTCTATCTTGGATCTTCTATTGTGTCTCTGGTTAAAATGGTTGTGCGTGGTAGTCAGGTACCATCTAGTTCTTCTTGTCTCAGGTTAGAGGATGGATTTGTCTAGTGGACTAGTTTCTTCTCTGAATCTTTGGTTTCCTTCATTCTCTTGTGCTTTGTATGCACAGAGGCCAAGAATTGTATTTTACATGAGCATTCCCAAACTTTTAAGACCTTTTGTTTAAGACCCTTTGTTAAGGGAGCTAAGTTCACTCAGTGGAGAAAATTAGTCTCTTTGACAAACTGTGCTGGAACAACTGGATCTCAACAGGCTAATGAATGAAAGAGTGTGAAGTATGGGCTTAGACCTTACAACAGCTCAAAAAGTAATGCAAGTTTGATCAATGACTAATATATAAAGTTAAAACTATAAAGCTCTTAGTATAAAACAGAAGTCAAGCTTCAGTAGCTCATTTTTGACAATGGATTCTTAGCTCAATACAAAAGCAACAAATAAAAAAATACATACATTGGACTTCATCAAAATTAAAAAGTTTATCACATCAGTGACATTACCAGTAAAGTTAAAGGCAACCTAGAGAATAAGAGGAAAATATTTGGAAGCTATAAATCAATGAATGGTTTACAGTATATAGGGTAAATTAAAAGTATTGCTACTAGGTTTCCAGTTTATGCACATAAGGGTTTATCCCAAGCAAAACATATTTAAATATGCCTATGTGATCAGTGGATGGCTGCAGACAAGTTCTCTCAGCAATACACCTGTCTTTGTTTCCTTAGGGTACCTTCAGTAAAAAAGGCCAAGCAAAACAGTGGCTTTTGAGAATTAATACTACAACTACAAATATATATATATAGACCTGACAGAGGATATTGCTACATATATACTAAACAATGCTGCAAACATATCTATCAATACGGTAGAGCATTCAGGGGGCCAACTTGAGAAAACTTCTCAGACATAACCTAACACTTTGAAGAAATGAATCGAGGGGCCTGGGGGCACTAAAATTAATTGGCTATAACATAGCCCACAAAGAGAATATTCTATATCCTTATTTGGTGAGTAGCATCTGGGATCGTACATAAAAGCTGGTTAGTTGCCATCTAAAGTCCAATTATTGGTCTTTCTCTGGAGCAAAGAAGAGTGAAGAAAATCAAAGACATTTGGAAAGAATTAATCCAATGGTTTAGTAGATCACTTGGACTACAGCCTCCGTGATCCTAAGACCAGAAGACAGTGCCTGGCTACCACTGGTGACTTATGACTCTGGAAGAGATCAAGTTAGAGGGTCCTGGATAGAAAATGTGGAAAAAACTCAATACCCTTAAAAAAGGACCAGGTTTACTGGTTTGATAGAGACAGGTAGAATCCCGGAAATCATGGCCTGAAGTTACCCTTCAGGCCTGGAAATGAACTGAACACCTTGGTTCAAACTTCAGCCATACATGACTATTAATGAACAGTAACATTCACTCCCTGCCATCGAATTGATTCCAAGTCATAGAGACCCTGAAGGACAGAGCAGAACTAACCCGTTGGATTTCTGAGACTTTAAATCATTGTGAGAGTGGACAGCCTCAACTTTGTCTTGCAGAGCAGCTGGGGTGCTCCAACTGCTGACCTTATAGTTAGCAACTCAGGGTGTAGCTCACTACACCATCAGGGCTCCTTGATTCCAACTCACTATTTGTTGCTGTTAGGTGTCTTCCAGACAGTTCCAACTCACAGCAGTACTGTGCGCAGCAGAACAAAACACTACTGGGTCCTGCGTGATCCTCACAATTGCTCCTATGTTTGAGCTCAATATTGCAGCCACTGTGTGGATTCATCTCATTGAAGGACTTCCTGTTTTTCACTGGCCCTCTATTTTACTCAGCACAATTTTCCAGAAACTGGTCTCTCCTGATAACATGTCCAATGTACGTGAGACAAAGTCGCACCATCCTTGCCTCAAGGAACATTCTGGCCATCCTTCTTTCAAGTCAGATTGATTTGTCCTTTGAGGTGTGCATGGTATTTTCTTTTCTTTTTTTAGCTTAATAGAACAGTTTTTATTTTTTTAATCCTTTGGTATTTCCAATATTCTACAGCACCACAGTTCAAATGCATCGATCCTTTTCTGTCTTCTTTAGTCAATGTCCAAATTTCACATGCATATGAGGCAATTGAAAATACCATGTTTGGGGCTAGTGCACCTTAGTACTCTAAGTAACATCTTTGATTTTCAATACTCTAAAGAAGTCTTGTGCAGTAGATTTGCCCCTCATTTGATCTCTTGACCACTGCTTCTATGATTGTGGATCAGTGATGAAATCCTTGACAACTTCAATCTTCTCTCCATTTATGCAGTTGTGAGGATCTGGGTTTTCTTTATACTTAGTCGGAATCCATACTGAAGGCAGCAATTGTGTTGTCTGCATATTGCAGGTTGTTAATAAGTCATCCTCCAATCCTGATGCCACATTCTTTCATATCATGCAATATCTCTGATGGTTTGCTCAACCTATTGAATAAGTCTGGTGAGAGGATAAAACCCTGACACACACCTTTCCTTATTTTAAACCATGCATTACTCCCTTGTTCTGGTTGAATGACTGTCTCATGATCCATATACAAGTTCCACAGAAGCACAATGACGTGTTCTGAAATTACCATTCTTCTTAAGGTTATCCACAGTTTGTTATGATGCACATAGCAAAATGCAATTGCATAGTGAATGAAACAAAAATAAACATCTTTCTGGAATTCTCTGATTTCAGCTAAGATTCATCTGCCACCAGCAATGATATCCCTTGTTTCATGTACCCTTCTGAACCTGGCCTGCACCTTTGACAGCTCCCTGACAAAGTACTGCTGCAACTATTGTTGAATGATTTTCAGCAACATTTTACTGGAATGTAATATCAATGTTTTATAATCTGAGTGTTCTGTTCATTTACATTTCTTTTCAATTAGTGCAAATATGGTTATCTTCTAGTCAGTTGGCTAAGTAGCTATCTTTCATATTCCTGGCATAGAAAAGTGAGTATTTCCAGTGCTTTCTCAGCCTATTGAACTATTTCTATTGCTATTCCATAAAGTCCTTGAGTCTTGTTCTCGGCTAATACTTGCAGTGCAGCTTTAACTTCTTCCTTCAGTACTAGTTCTTGTTCATATGCTACCTCTTGAAATGGTTGCATGTCACCTAGTTCCTTTCGATCCAGTGACTGTGGACTCTTTCCATTTTCTTTTGCTGCTTCCCACACCATACAATATCTTTCCCATAGAATTTTTCAATTTTGAAACTCAGGGCTTGAATTTTTTTTTCTGTTCTTCCAGTTTCAGATATGCTGAGTGTGTTCTTTTACTTAACTCTGGGTCTTCGGATATTTCGTTATAATATTTAACTTCATCTTCTTGAGCTGGCCTTTGAAAATTTCTATTTTGTTCTTTGACATCATCCTTTCTTCCATTTTCCTTAGCTACTCTATGATTAAGAGCACATTTCAGAGTCATCTCTGACATCCACTTTGATCTTTTTTTTTTTTCATTTCCTGCCTTTTTAATGATCTTTTGCTGTCTTCATGAATGATGCTTTTTCTTAAAGAGTTATTTTTTTTATTTATTTATTTATTTTGATCATCTTTTATTTATTTTAATCATCTTATTGGGAGCTTGTGTCCTCTCACAGCTCATCAGGTCTTCTGTAATTAGTATCCAATGGGTCAAACATGTTCTTGAGATGTTTGCAAAATGTAAGTGGGATAGTCTCAAGGTTGTTGTTGTTGTTTTTTTGAGAACTAAATATGGCTATTTTATTTTACTCTTCAAGTTTTATTGGCAAGTAATTTACATAACATATAACTCAATCATTCACTTATATAGAAGAATTGTACAATCACCCCCATATCAATTTTAGAGCATTCCCCTCCCCCTGGTTAAATCGCCTTTAAGATGCACTATGAAATCACAATCCATTCTAGTGCTCCCTCCCACCTCCCATCTTCATCATTCACCCCAGAAACCCCCTTCCTCTCCATATCATGCACCCCCACCCCTGAATTCCCTATATCCCCTTGTATCAGTTGTTATCGTTATACATTCACTCCTCCTGTGCTTCACAGCTGGGAGACCCAACAGAAAACAATTAAAATCAAAATCATGCTAAGGTGGTAAGGTTAAAAACATAATAGTATTTTGACTCTCGAACTCATTTTAATTTTCTCCTACTTCAACTTGAACTTACATATGAGCAATTGATGGCCTGTCTGTTCCACAGTTGGCCCCTCGTCTCATGTTAGCTGCTGATATTGACCTTCTCCATTGTCTCTTCCCACAGATGTAGTCAGCTTTATTTCTGTGTATTCCATCTTGAGAAGTCCATGTGTATAGTCCCCGTTTGTATTGAAAAGCGGTATTTGCTAGAAGCAAGTTGTTGGTTTTGCAAAATTTTATCTTGTGATATCCCCCTTAATTTCTATCATGACGGCCATATTTTCCAACTACTGTTCCTTCCTTTTGTTTCCAATGTTTGCATCCTAATTACCAATAATTATCAGTACAAATTGACTGCATGTTTGATCAATTTCAGACTGAAGAAGTTGGCAGAATTCTTCAATATCTTCATCAATAGTTTTAGAAGTTGGTCCATAAATTTGAATAATAGTTGTATCAACTGGATTTCCTTGTAGGCATATAGATATTATCCTTTTACAAACAGCTATTTACTTCAGGATGAGTCTTGAAAAGTTCTTGATGATAAACGTGATGTCATTCCTCTTGTACTTGCATAGGATATACAACATGTGATTGCCAATTTGGAATGGCAGTGCCAGTACATTTCAGTTCACAATGTTTAGGATATCTACCTTCAAGCATTCTCTTTCATGTTCGACAACTTCCAATTTTCCTATACTCATTTTTTATACATTCCAGTTTACAACTATTAATAGATATCTTCAAGCTGTTTCTTCTCATTTTGATTCATGCCCAATGACTCAATTAAGGTCCCCAAAGCTTTGTTCCATCCAAATCATTAAGGTTGCCTTTACTTTGAGGAGGCAGGTCTTCCCCAGTTGTATTTTGAGTGCCTTCTAATTTGAGGGGCTCATCTTCTGACACTGCATCTGATAATACTCTTCCACTATCCCTCAGCTCCACTGCAACCTGTCCACCATGGGTGACCCTACTGGTACCTGAAATACCAGTGGTATAGGGCCCAGAACCACAGCAACACACAAGTATGAGAAGCTGACAGGTGAGTGGTGGAAGGCTACCTTAAGGTCCAGTACTTCTATTTTCAGGCTTATACCCAAAAGATTTGAAAGCAGGGACTCAAACAGATATTTGTGCACCAGTGTTCATTGTAGCATTGTTTACAACAGGCATGGGGTGGAAACAACTCAAGTGTTCTTCAACATATGAACAAGCAAACAATGTGTGATACGTACATGACACATATTACTTAGCTATTAAGAGAAATGAAATTCTGATACATGCTACCTGGAAATCATTATGTATAAGTCAAACAAAAAGACAAATATCTATAATAGAGAAACATATAGAACCATAACTAGATCAGTCATTATCAGGGATTGGGCTGGTGGGAGCTATTGATACCCACACATACATACACAACCACACAACCCATGTGATGCAATGAAGTGTTTTTCATCTAATAATGACACCTGTGCAGCTATCTGACTATTGTCAAAGACTGTATCCCTCCTGAATAGGAGACATGAGGTTGCAAACAGAGGACATCAGTAGAAAGCATTGAGAAAATCAGTAAGAGCCATAAGAAATACTGAAAGCATAGGAAGGAATACTGAAGGTACAGTTCCTGGTTTCATTGTGGTAATGTTCAGTATGGTGCCCCCCTCCTCCCTTTCCCCCCAACTCTCTTTCTGTGCCTTAAAACAAATGCTGGATACAATGTTTTGAAAATCTTGTGGAAAGAATGAAAGAATAGAAAATGTCTTAATAAATCAGTAGTCCAAGATCTAAGTACAAACACAAAGAGGTAAGCAGAGTACCAAGGCTGTTTCAACACTTAGAAAACTTGCCAAACTAATGAATCTGACCTAAAATTTCAATAGGCTTATGAGTTTGAAGGACACAAGACACAAGTGAAAGCCCAATTAAAGTGAGAAGTCTAATAGACATTAATAAAGTCACAAAGCCAAAAGAGTAAGAGTGATCTTCCATACTCTAAAGAAAGTTTCCTTGGAATTGAACAGATATATTAGGCCTTCCTAATGCTGCCACCCTTTAATACAGTTCCTCATGTTGTGGTGATCCCCCCCCCCAGCATAAAATTATTTTTGTTCCTACTTCATAACTATAATTTTGCTATTTTTATGAATTGGGCGACTCCTGTGAAAGGATCTTTAGACCCCTCCCAAAGGAGTCACGACCCACAGGTTGAGAACTGCTATATTAGGGGATGGTTAGATGGTTGTAGATGCTAATGGAATTCTACGCAATTTTCAACCCAAATTTATAACACTAGGTAGCTGAGAAACTACCTTGTATTATTACCAGCAAAATAGACTTACAGAAAAAAAGAAAGGAAGAAAGAAAGAAAAGAAGAGAAATACAGGAGCTAGAGAATGTTATTCATTAAAGAGAAAAGATCCAGTTCTCCAGGACTAAATGACAATTTTTAATTTACTTGCAACTAAAAAACAGCCTCAAACTATGCAAGTGAAACACATATTTGAGTATGATGAACAATTAACCAATCCACAATAATAGTGAAGGGTTTTAATATACCCTAGGCTTTCTGAAAAGAAATTTTTAAAAAATGTAAATACATTTGAAATATTAAGCCAAAATACTTCTAAAAAAGTTTCACATTTGAATCAAAAGAAAATGAGAGAACCTGTTTTATATATTTTTGCTAGCATGAAGGATTATTGCTTTTATTTCATTTTAGGTAATCTGTTAAATGAAAAGTCTAACAACTTTTCCTATGTTCGTTGGCCCATGGTACTTCTACATCTGGGAATTGCTTGTTTATTGTCCATGCGGTGTTTTTTCCTTGCATGTGCACGAAGCAGTAGCTAGTGGTCTCTTACTCGTGCACTGCTTCGATGCACTACCCACCCACTTCCCTTTTAAAATCTCCCTGCCAAGTAAAGGAGAGTCCAGCTCCCCAGTCATCTGCATACGGCTTCTGATTGAGCCAAACCGTTTTTCCACTCACTCCATCACATAAAACAATCTCTGGCTACAATCCCCAATACCTTTACTAAAGACTATATTCGTAACATTTGTGGAGGTAAAGTATGAGGTGGAATTTTCCTGTGTGGAAGGCTGCTGTTAAAATGGGTTTGACAGTGAATTCAGGAAGAAACTTTTCTAATGTGCTTCCCTTCCCCCATTAGTTGACATTTAAAACTACACAGCTCTGAATGGCCAATCATCTGCGTAGGCATTCTGTGTAAAGCATTCCTTTGTTCCTTTACTTCCTAGTTGAAGGAATTGGAATGTTTCTGTTAAGCAAACATGTCTTAAGCTTTGTAGCCAGTTATAGACTTCCTGTTAGTCAAGTACTTAAGCAGCAAAGGTGAAAGTGGTTCAGTGTATGCCTGCCTGTTTCTTTTAAAACTCAGAAATATCACTTCCTAACTATTTGATATTTGATATGTTAGCAAATCTCGGTAGGCCACAGACTTTTCATCAGTGGAATTATTATTACAGCAGTATGTACCTCAGATGTCTGTTGTGAGGATTCAGGCGGGTGAGTCAAAAAGCATGGCTTTATTACAAACAAACATGTTTAACCATGTGTCTTTGATCAGTGGATGGATGCTGACAAAATTCCTTAGTACTGTACTTGTCTTAGTCTCATTAGGGTGCCTTCAATTTTTATGTGAAGAGTTTAAGGAAAGTCGGGAAGACCTTAAAGATTAATTGAAGGCAGAAATCAGTTCAGAAAGTGATGGCAAATGTTTTGGGGGATTCCAAAAAATTAATCCTGATGAATTTTCCCAAAGGACACAGGATGATTGTGGAGCTTAGTATAAAGAAATTTTAAGGAAATTAGACTGCACTGGTGATAAAAAGCAAGCAGTTTCTGGATAATTTTTCCCCATCACAACAATGTACTTGTTCATTCTCTGAGAGTAGCAAGGGCTATCTTATGAGAATTTCCTTGGGAAACCAAACTCCATCCACCCTACAACCCTGATTTTTTTCCCTTTCAGACTTCCTTTTGTTCTCTAAATTCAAAGAACATTGAACCTGAGCATAATCTGTGTCCCTTGAGGAAGCCCAAATTGCCATTCTGAAGTGACATAAATCAAAGACAGTAGAACTCTTTGGGGGGAGGGTTAGAGGGATGGAAATAACACCTTCAGAAGTGTATAGCCCTACAAACCTCCCAACGCCCCAATTACTGTCCTCAAGTTGATTCTAACTCATAGAAAACTAGATATTTTAAGAAAGAATAGCTTCATGTTTTAATATTTGGTTTAATAAATGCTTCCCTGATTTTGTAGCAATATTTTTTTACTTATCCTCCTATACCAGAAAGATTTTACAATAGGGCATAACACACAATAAGCCCCATTAGTTCTTATAGAAAATATCTGGTCACTTATATTTCTCAGGAGAATCAGTGAGTCATGGCTCATATGGAACACAAAAGGATAAGATATTCATGTGAATAGAGATCTTTATCTCTACATATCCAGAACTAAGACAAAAGTTATAGCAATAACCAATTTATTTGGTGTCTCCATGTAATATTCCTTCATTCTAGCCAACTTGATTGTTAGTGTTGCTACAGTGGGGATAGAATTCTGGCAGTGGAACAGAAGAAGAGATGCATATGGAATATGCACTGGAACTCCCTCTCTGAGACAACTTAGGTTGAGAGTTGACCTCACTATTGTGGTGTGGAAGGATGTTGTGCTGACAATAAAATGAGTTTGTTTTTGTTTTTGCCAACAGTCTCTTTCTTTGTTTATATTACCCTAAATTATGTTATATACCTAGTCTATATTAGACCTAGGACCCACAGCTACTCTCTAAGAGATACTTCCAACTAGTCTCTCTCTTTAATCTAGAATTTTCTTCCCAAACAGATTGCCAGGCCTTTCTTCCAAGGTGTCCCAGCCTTTGACCATCTGTACCACCCAGAGCTTTCATGTATTCTCTCATAAAACTAGTACAACCACTGCCTCTTCACCCAGATTGGCAGGTACTTCTATCTTGCTTTATCTTGATCCAGTCTTGGCCCATGCATAACGGTCCTCTCAATAATATCTGCAAATCCCCAGAGTTCACTGTTATTCTAATTTGCATACAACCCTCAGTCATTGCCTCAGCTGGACATGGCTTCTCTACTGCTCAAAAGTGTTGCTAGTCTCTCCCTATAAGGCTGTATGACCTATAAAGAAATTTCTGAGGACAGGGTGCTCAGCAGTTTCTTTTACACATTCATGAGCTGCAGGCTCATATGGGTTCTCCATTATATGTGATCTGCATAAGGTCACTTTGACTTTTAACCCCCTGGATGGTACCTAACAACAATAAGAAAGTTAACTCCGCAATAGATCCCTAAGTGGCACAAATAATTTATTCTCACCTGTAAATCTAAAGGTTGGTGCATTGAAACCACTCAGCAGTGCTTTCTTCTTCTATCAAGATTGTAGCCAAGAAAACTCTGTGGAGCACAGCTCTAATCTGTAATACACGGAGTAGTCATGAATTTGAACTGCTGGAAGGCGATGGATTTAGTTAGCTCTGTATTGTGATCTAAGGAAGAATAGGACACTTGAGATTTCACAAATGAAACCAAATGTTCCCTCTTACAATTAATTTGTATAGCCTGATCCAGGAGCTGTGCTACTGATTTAGATGTTCGTTCAGTGATATTAACAACTCATGAATAATTCTATCTATTTTCTTCTACCTTAACTGTGTGGAAAATCGTATTATTGGGACTATTAACCTTGTATTCTTGTTGCTTCTCTAAGTATTTCACCTTTTTACCTTCCTGCCATTCAAGCCAATATCCGTGTAACAGTGAAGGTTTGCATCAGGGCTTCTTGGGTTTTGAATTTCTGTAAAAACTTGAGCCCATTATTCTGAGAGACTCTTCAGGAAAAAACAAGAATAATAGGGATAAAGATTTCCCCCAGATTAGAGGGAAAAGCCCCTCCCTTTCCCACTGGAAAAGGAGAGAAGAAAGAATTGGAGTGGGGAGAAGAAAGGACTATGGTGAGAGCAGAGATACACGAGAGGAAATGAACGTAGGTTGTGTCATATGGCTGAGTTCTGAGACAACCTTGCTGAGGTCCTATGCCTCATGATGGAGGGGAAGCAGCTGAGAGAGGTTTTGAGGGAACCATCAGAAAGAAGTGAGAGACTCTTGGTAACAATCTCTCTATGGGTTGATGACTTAAGAGACCGGATGTCCACCCCCAAAGAATACGTGGACATCTTTCCTTCCCTCCCCATTCCCTATCCCCCTGCTTTCTGGACTGGAATTGGGGCTTGTTGCAACGAGAAAGAACCCAAACTTTAGGGGAATTGAAATTGTGTCACCCCAGGGAAGTGGTAGGCTGAAAGAAGAAATTCATTAAGTTTTATTTCTTGCTCATAAAATTCTATTCTTAAAAGAAAAAGTAAGAATGCTTGCACACCTGAATTTATGAACACTGCTTATTTGGGGTAGAGTGTTTCCCTCCTTGGTAACATGCTTGTTACAAAAGTTATAGTCATATAAAACAGAGGCTTACAAACAGTTTGTTCTATAGAGCCCTGGGTTCCAGAAAAGTTTCTCATGATAATAACTACCTATGCATTGGTGGACATTGAAAGGAGAGCAAGTTGACAGGACGCTGGGCATCTCCCAGCACAGGTTTCTCCTTTTTTATCTGTTTAATATACTGAGGATTACAAAAAATTCCCTTTAAGTAGATGACCTAGCAGCTCAGGCAGAATATTTGAGAGTCATTTATATGACAGATAATAAGTTAATAGTTGTATTTTGAGGTATATCTGCACATGCATGATGCTGGTTTACCTGTATGAATTTGGAACTAGTTCTTAAAGCAATTTCAAATGTTTTCAGCAATGACAAGAGAAGTGTACAGCTTTTTATAGAGGTAATTATTTTGAAGGTCAGTACTTGTTTGCATTTTAAGTTCTCATGTTTGTTAAAGAAGAAAGCCAGTCTCTTGACTTCAGCATCACATGCCACATTTTCACTGTCAATCCAGTTTCAGTATAACAGGATTAATGCTTCCATTTCATAAAATGCAAGGGCAGAGCTGTAAATGAGTTACATTTTAGTATGGGCTAACTAGAATGTTCTCTGCTGGTTGAGCTTATTATATTTATTGCAGTAATTCTTTTCATTTCATAACTGAATGATAACTCAGCCTTGGACAGGGCAGAAAATATCTCTTTCCAAGGTTCAATAAGAATATTTGGAAATGAGTAATAGTTTTCTCCATCACCCCAAATCCAGTGCTAACAGAGTAGCTATTTCTTTCTGAGATGTTGCAGAACTTTATTGGCAGGACCCAGCCCCACTCTTGGTGGCATATACTGTACTCTTATTCAGCTAGTGCCACATTTTGCACTGCAGCCGCGGTTGACTGCTAGTTCTTGTGCTAGTATTGCCCCACCTTCTTTTTCTTCAGTTTCCCCACATTTCACCCTCATTTTTACTATCTTTTTTCTTCCCTTCCACACACCTATCACCTTCCCCCATCAGTCATGACTCTCCCTCACAGCCGCCATAGCCACCATACCTGCCAGCCAACCCCTAGGTGAATGCCACTACCCGCTTCAGCACCACTGCATTAATGGGAGACTGGGGCCAACACTCACCCAGCCTGTCCTCAGCTGGTTCATCCAACCAGTGATCAGAAACCTGTACCTACACTCCAACTAAACCTACCTGGAAACAAGTGAAGACCATCCCAGTATTGCCAACTAACAACCACAGTAGCAAGCCCACCCCGTTGTCCAGATAAATCCAAACAAACCCCTCAAAAATCAGTGTGAATCAGGCCAACATATGATCAACAATAAATACAGTACCACCACAATGTCTCAGAGACTATCCAACCAAAAAACGAATTCCACTGCCATTGAGTCCATTCTGATTCATAGTGACCCTATAGGACAGAGTAGAACTGCCCCTGTGAGTTTCTGAGAATGTAACTCTTTACAGGAGTAGAAAGCCCCACCTTTCTTCCTCGGAGCGGCTGGTGGTTTTGAACTGCTGACCTTATGGTTAGCAGCCCAATGCATAATCACTAGGCCACCAGAGGTCCAAACAATTCCAAATCCCACAAACAAACAGGACAAAATAGCTCAATCAAATGACCAAAATATAGGGCCAGAAAATATTCCAGAGGGAAAAAAATATGCTGCAACTATCTGATGAAGAATTTTAAAAAATTATACTTAGGACCCATTAACAGATTAAGAAAGAGATTGAGGAAAATAGACAAAATCAAGAAAAACATAAAAAACTCAAAAACTAATTGCGAGTAATAATACCAGAAGAAATCAACAGCAACAAAAATAAAAAGGAAAACCATAAATCTTACAAAAATCGCAAAAAGGAAATACCAGAGAAACAGTGCTGGCAAGAAGGTAATAGGATAACAAACATACAATCTTGAAAGCATGATAGTGGGACAGGAGGAAAGTCATGAGAAATAGAGGAAAGAGCTGGGAGGCAAGGGCATTTATAGAGGTCAAGATAAAAACATGTATATATGCAAATACATTTATATAAGAGGATGGGGAAATAGATCTATGT
>NW_022103942.1:1283308-1299711 GCF_000313985.2 Echinops telfairi | reverse complement strand
AGGACCCTTCAGGACCAGTGGTGTGAGAGGCGATACTAAGAGTGTAGAGGGAGAGTGGGTTGGAAAGAGGGAACTGATTACAAGGATCTATATGTGACCTCCTCCCTGGGGGACAGACAACAGAAACGTGGGTGAAGGGAGACTTCGGGCAGGGCAAGATATGACAAAATAATAATTTATAAATTATCAAGGGCTCTTGAGGGAGGGTGGAGCAGGGAGGGAGGGGAAAAAATGAGGACCTGATGCCAAGGGCTTAAGTGGAGAGCAAATGTTTTGAGAATGATGAGGGCAACGAATGTACAAATGTGCTTTACACAATTGATGTATGTATGGATTGTGATAAGAGTTGTATGAGCCCCTAATTAAACGATTAAAAAAAAAGAAAAGATAAGATAAAGATTTCAGGGATATTTATCCAGTAAAAATATCCCTGAAATATGATGGTGAAATTAGGGCAGTTTCAGATAAGTAGAACTTTAGTGAATTTGTAATAACCAGAACAAACTTATAAGAAATGGTACAGGGACCTTGAGCAACCTTGTAGGACAGAGAACTTCTCTATAGAGTTTGAGAAGCTGTAAATATTTAGGGAATCAGATGGATTCAGCTTTGTCTTACAGAGTGGCTGGTGGATTCAAACTACCAACCTTTGGGTGATCAGTCCAATGCTTAACCCACAGCACTACCAGGGAATTAATGTTGAATGAAAGGAAAGAAAATATACATTAAGGAAGAGGTCAACACAAAATTATCAAGGCAAACGAAGATACTGGGAGAATCACAAGTGTTAAAGGCAAGAATGTTAAATCGTATTATATACTCAAACATGCTACAACAATATGGTCTCTTGCCATACAGAGCAAAGAAAAGTGTTGAAAACCAAAAGACCTATGCAGACAATTAAGCCCAAAGGACTTAACAAACCACATGAACCTCAACTTCCATAACCTTGAAACCAGAACCATTAGATGGTGCCCAGTTTCCACTGCTGACCTCTAGGAAAAGGATCACAACAGTAGGTCCTGAATAGAGTGGAAGAAAAATGGTGGAACAGAGTCATAGAAAAGACCAGACTTACTGGTTGGATAGAGACTGTCGGAACTCCCAAAGACTACAACCCTTAGACACCTTTCAAGATTGGAACTGAATTCACTACCATGGTTCAGCTTTCAGCCAAACAATAGATGGGCCTATATGGTGAGCATGGTAAGAAGGAAGTAAGATCAAGTTCAGAAGGCAGGGAGGGATAAGAAAGAACACATTTTGGTGAGTAGTGACTGGGGCCTTAAAAGCCTGTAAGTTGTCATCTAAAGGGCAACTATTGGTCTCTCAGTGTCTAGAGAAAAGAATAGTGACACTCATTGAAGATGCATGGGAGCAGTTAGTATAATGGTCTTATGGGCCACATGAGTATCAGTCTCCATAACTCTGAGATCAAAATAGCTGGATGATGACTGGCTGCCACTACCAACTTCTCTCAAAGGGATACCATTAGAATGTCCTAGGCAGAGTGGGAGAAAATGTGGAACAAAAAAAAGTAATAAATATGACCAGGCTACTGGTGGTATGCCAAGACTTATGGGCCTTAGCCACCTCGCAGGTCTAGAGATGAGCTCACCCTGTCTTACTTTCCAGCCAAACAATAGGCAGGTCTATAAGAGGAACGACAATACTAGAGAGGTACATACACCTTAGAATAATCAACCATTTAAGATAAAAAAGACAGCACTTACTCAAGGACAAAATTCAGAAGAGTTAGGAAAGAAGGAAGAATGCAAACAGGAAATAGGAAGCAGAATATGTTACATTGTGAGGATTTCTCTCAATGCAATGAAACAAAATGTGTATGGATTATTGGGTGTAAATCTGATGATCTGCTCTGTAAACCTAAATTCAATTCAAAATAAAAAGTTGTGTTTTCTGCTTTGTTTTAAAGAAAGAAGGGGGAATAGACGTGGTAAAAATGGGGAGAAAGTGGGAAGTGTGTTGGTACATTGTCAGGACTGCCATGGGTGTCACAAAAACAAAATATGTATGGATTCATCCTGTAAATTTTTATCAAAACACAATTAAAAGTTAAAACAGTAAGAGCAAAGTATACAACTGAAAAATTAAAGTTGTACTATATAGAGAATTTTGTTATATTTCCTATTCCAGCATAAAATAGATTTTGAAAAAGTTAATCATTATTGTAAAAATAATCTGTGAGTCAAATCACATCTTTAATCTTTGGGAAAAAATATCCCATGACTCCAGTCAACACTACAGAGTATACCACTCATTAATATCTCTGTCATTCTTAAAGGAGTCACAAAGTCAAGAGGACAAATGACTTAAACACTAAAACATTTTAGCATTAAATAAGCCTATCTATGGAGAAATCCTCCTCTATGTAACACAAATCACTGAGGAAAAATATTATCCCAATCACAGTAAATTATGCTATTAAGGTCCTACTTTAGCATCATTTCATTACTTCAGCGAAACAGGAAAGGAAGAAAGGAAGGCGAGATTTTTTAAAAAATTTAAATAAATTCAATGGTGTCATGAAAGGTCTTACAATTTTTCCCTGTTCTAAAAGAAAACAGACATAAATGTCTACCCTCATAAAACAAACCATGGATGAACCCTAAAGGTTATTCTTCCCATCGCTCTTCTTTTCTCGTTATTCAAAATGGTAATGATTTGCATTACAAATAAACAATAACTTCCAATGCAAGTACGCTCTATGTAATATTTGGCATTCTATATTTTATCTGGCAACCCGGTCTTTTATGAAATTGCTTTCCTTCTTTTACTGAAGTGTCTTCCATTCCATAACTACTCCTCAACTCCACCATTCCCACAGCCTTTTACTTATATCAGATCTTATTTATCTCACACACTGTACCATTATAGCAACTTCCAGACTGTTTTTCCTGTTTCTTGTCTCTCCTCTCTGTGTTTAGCTGACAGAATAATGTTTTATTATATCAGTTCCTAGATTAAAACTTTTAATGTTTCTTTAAGAAACAGCCAATTCCCACGTTATTCAAACCATTTGAGAGCATAAATAACTAAGAAAGGCTTCCAGATTATTTTTTTAATAAAGCTAGCAATAGAAGTTATAAATAGATCTTCCCAATAAATCTTCCAAAATTGGAACTTTGGTCTTCTTACGAAAAACAAAGCAAAAATCTTAAATAAAATATTAGCAAGTAGTATGTAATATTAAATTTTGGAACACTATTTGTTAGGTTTTATTCCAGTATTGCAAACATGGGCCAGTTTTTTATAAGTATTGCTAGAATTAATTAAAACAGTGATTGAAAGAGGGAAAACATATTATCATCCTTATAGATGCATAAAATGATTGTGCCAATTATTTTCACCTAATCTTACTTAAAAAAAACCTTTATAAAATCAATAAACATGGATCAAGTCAAAAGCTAGAATAATTGACAGTAAAACACAATAGAGGCAGTTCTAGCAAAATCAGGAGCAAGTTAATAATGTCATCACCATGTTACTTTAACCTGGTTCTGGAAGTATTAGTCCTGTGCATTTAGATATGTGAAAGAGAAATAAAAGGTCCAAATGTTAAAAACAAGAATGGAAATTTTATCTTTATTCATACGATTGACTACTTGGAAAAATCCAAGAAAAGGACTGGACTTAGCATAAGCCAGTTTAGTAAGGAGCCAGTTAAAAGAGTAATATATAAAAAGTAACAGCTTTCCTTGGACTTAGTAATAACTATCTAACAAAGAAGGGCAAGGAAGATTTGCTTTATTTACTGAGAAGCCCATTTAGTTTATGTTGTCTGAACATATGAAAATTAGTAATTCTCTTGGGGGTTAAGAAGCTGTAATGTAACCATATATGATAACCTGGCATCCAGCTGAAGCTCAATAAAAGTTATTTCCTTCCTTCTTTTCTTTGCTCTCTTCTTTCCACTTCTCTGAAGTAGATCTCAACCCTGACCTGTAGGATCTGCAGCAGGTTCCTGACAGAACAGAAGTTTTGGTGCCTGTGGATAAGTGAACTATTACGGGTACAGCTGAGGTTTGCATTCTGCGCCTCCTAAGGAATTCACTAACAGCAGTTCCTGAAAGTAGAGTGGCTGTCTCCGTGCCCAGACCAGAAACAATGAAAAGTATCAGCCCAGGACCATGATCGCAACACTCACTTTCTAATCACATTGAAAGTTGTTTTCTTTTTGACGTTTATCACTTCATTAGTAGACTTTTCCCACCACTCAGTTGTTGTACTATAGTGGCTTGCTTGTTGCTATGGTGCTGGAAGCTATGTTACTAGTATTTCAAATGCCAACATGGTCATCCATGGTGGATGGGTTTTGGCAGAACGTTCGACTAAGACAGACTGGCAACCTACTTTTGAAAATTAATCAATGCAAACTTTATGGATTACAACAGAATATTGTTCTATATAGTGTTGGAAGATGTCTCCCCCTCTTCAGTTTGGAGAGCAACAATGATCTCAAGCACGAGTTCATGAAGATACCATAAGACTAAGCGAGGTTTCTTTCTATTGTATATTAAACTGCCATGAGTTGAGCTCATTCAACAGCAACTAACAACATTATCCCTTTTGTGATTTCCTTCCTATATTCTCTCTCTCTCTCTCTCAGACACACACACACACACACACACACACACACACACACACACACACAGAGTGATTTCTATAAATGATGGAGGGGTAAAGTCTGGTCTCTTTTCTCAGCCAGATACGTAGGTATTTTCCAGTTAAAGAGGAAAACAGACCTATTATGCAGAGGATTTCCAAGTAGGCCAAAAGGTACCTGGAAAACAGATTGTAATAGGGTAATGTAGAATAAATTTTTTTCTCTGTACTTATCCTTAGGATATCTGGTAGAATTGTTGGGTAAGCATTTGACTGAAAACTTGACCAGTATCTAGTGGGGAAAAGGCGAGGCTATATACTCCTCCATATATTTACAAAGCCTTGGAAACCCTACGTAGGGTCACTATGAGTTGGAATCGACTTGAAGACAGTGGGTATATTTACACTTTCTAAACTCCATTGATATCCTATAGCTATACCACTATATTGGGTCATTGGGGCTACTCTGTAAGCAAATGGAAACCAGAATTGATCCAAATATTCCAGTTCAAAGTTGTAGGTGAAAAGAAAAGCTAAAGCTTGTCCAGCACCTTAGGAGTAAGTCTTTTTTTAAAGAGTGAATGTCATGGTTGGGGACTTTCAGATAGAGGGGCAAATCTTGTGTTCCTAGATGAAGAGTAAGCTCTCGAGGACATAAATGAACTCTGTTGTTTGTGCATAAGAACCAGGAATTCTCTTGAAGTTTTTTGTTGTGACAAGATCAACAGATGGCCCGACACATGACAAAACCCAATACATCCATATACCTTCCCCCTTGATCCTTGGTTTACACCCCTCTTCCCCCTAGTCCCCTATCATGGAATGAGATTCAAACTTAATTTAGGGCCTTGGTAGGACTTACAAAGGAGTCCTGTTTGCACAGTGTCATAAATATTGAGCGGTTAACCACAAGTTTAGTTGCTCAAGTCCACCAGCTCATCTGCAGGAGAAAGAGGATGTTGGTTGGTCCTATAAAGATTTAGTCTGTGAAATTCTATGGAGCATTTCTGCTCCATCCTACAGAATAAAGTGGGAGTCTGAGTGGGGTGGGACTTGAAGCCTGCTGGGACCATGGTCCTATTTTTTTATGTGCAGGTTAACTCTTACAAACATTTGCTGAAACTATGTAAACACATATCCAGGTTATTCTTTGCACACATGGAGAATAGGGGACAATTAGCTATTACTTTGTGCACTGCTCATTCCGAAGCCACAGATGCCCAAACCTGCCATGCTTGATTCGGGGTCCTAGTTTTCTACTTTTCTTGTTTTGAAATTTTGCAGTTTGTGAGATGAAGTCTAGCAATCCTTGCTTCTAAGGAGCATTCTTTTTTTCTTCATTTTTTTAAAGCAGTTTTCTTGATGTGACATTCACATATCATACACTTCCATGGTTAAAGTGTTTTTAAAAAGAGTTGTATATACATAACCACAATCTGTTTTAGTGCTTCTTCCCCCCCTCCTGCATTCATTGTTTGCTCGCCAAATTCCCTCATCCTCCCCACCCATCATCCCCCATCTAAGGAGCATTCTGGTTGTGTTTATTTCAAGACAGATGTGTTTGTTCTTATGGAAGTCCTTATTACTTTTAATATTTTCCCCAAGCGCCGTATTTCAAATGCATTGATTTTTCTTCGCTCTTCCTTATACAATGTCCTGATTCATAGATGCTACATAGTATTTTCAAGACTGCAATTCTTCATGACAGCAGACAACCTCATCTTTCTTTAGAAAGTGGCTGGTGGGTTTAAACCACCAACCTTGTGATTAGTGGCTCAATACCTGGCTCACAGTGTCTCCAGGGCTCCGTCCTGCACTGACAAAATTTTGAGTATGTGGAGGTAGTGGCTAAGGATAGGAAAGTAGTCAGGGAAGTGAGAGACAAGAGTGAAAGTTCAGATTCTGAGATGACCTTAGCCACACTTAGACCTTGGGCATATAGACAGATAAATAGAAAGTAGACAGTAGAGATGGCAGTGGTATATTCAGAGGCTATAGGATAAAAGCAGTTGGTAAAAGCCATCCCTACTCTACAAACACATATGAGTATACAAGCAATCAACCACCTACGACATGCATCATAATACTAATCTTTCCTGAGTTGGGATCATGCTTGTCTGACATTTCTCATTTCAGAGTTCACCTAGTGCACCCCCAGCACCCACTCACTTTCTTAGAAAGTTTTTTTTAAAAAACTTTAATTCATTAAGTGTTGTCAGGGTATTTTGTTAGGTATTGACAAAGCACAGGTTCCAACTTTAGGTTAAAGGAAATAAATATACAACATGAATGTAACTCTATTCCTTTCCTCACCTCTCCTTACTGTTCCTTTCCCTTTCAAAATCTCAAGAGTTTCTTCTTGAGGAACATGGCTTTGAGTCATCCATCAATCAAAAGAAGCAACGTCATCAACTAAAGTGCATTCTGAAGCCATGGCTTCCTGGTTTCTACAGAATCCTGATATCCTGCTACAGTGGGTCACAATGATAAGAGGGATAGTTTAAATAGCCATACTCCTACTAGCCCCTTTTGTGATCCATCTTTAACACCCCCTCCTATGGGCTGGCTGCCCAGGGAGGCTTCTTAATGAGGTGGACATTTTAACTTAATTAGCATGAAATCAAAAGAAGAAAGGAAAAATATTTTGCAGTTGACTGGTCATTTGAAGTCATCCTACCTTGAAATGTCAGCTAATTGTGAGATTGTGGGAGGAAGAAATTTTGCTTGAATACTTGAGTTTATAATCAGACCTAAGTGTAATTACTAATATTATATTTCAACAAGATATATAGTTTTCTTTGCAGGCTAAAATTCTATTACTTTCGCATAAGCCACCCTGAGCTTCCCAATGTCCAAAATCATATGAGCAATTAATTCTCAAATAAGTTTTTTCCTAAATTAGGGTGTAAAAGAAAAACGACAAAAAACCCAAACTTGTTCCTGTTGACTCAATTCCGACTCATGGAAACCCCATGGCTTCAATCTTTATGGAAATCTATCACTAGGTCTTTTCTCTGTAGTGACACTGTTGGGTTCAAACTGCCAACTGTAGGTTAATGCTACAAACGATTTGCGTCACTCAGGGACCTATAAGCTCTGACCTGTTTTCCTTAGGTCCTTTGTGATTTTTAAAGCTGAAATACTCCTAAGCGCTATTTATAACGAGATGAGAAGCTGAGATAATAAAGTACATTTGGAAAAATTATGATGGGAAAAGAACTAATGGCTACAGATTTTAAAATGCAGTTTTCTTTGGTAGAAAAGGTAGATGCAAGGGGAAATGATTGCCAAGAGGGCAACTTTAGATAAAATGCACTGGACATTTAAATACGTACCAAGCTGCTCTAAGAATTTTATACTGGCTGGATCATATATACCTCACAATTGCCTTATGAAAAATGACTCTGTTATCTTAATTTTTCACACATGAAAATATTCAAGGAGATTAAATGACTTTTTCTTTTTTGGAGACTTTTTCAAAGTTACACATGCAGTGACAAACTAGGATTTGTGTCATTCCGTATAAGTAAAGAGCTCAACATTGTAACTATTATGCTATTCCTTTTTTTTAAGCAAAAGGGAAGAAATGTATTGGAGCCCATACAAGAAACCCTAGAGGGGCGCAGCATCCCCTACTGTGTAGGCATGCCCAGCAAAGGGTCATACCATTCACTGTACCCCCATTTCCCAGAGGGACTCCCCTTGAGCTGAGCACCAAAGCCCCAGGACTGGCTGGAGGTCGGGCTGCTATTATGCTATTCTAAGAAACATAAGGCCAAAAATATCGTTGGACGCTAGTGAAAACCAGTAATGAGAAAGTACACTTGATGAAAGGACTACATGGATAGAGATGGGAGGCTAAAAATCAGTCTCTGGCAAGAAATGATAACATACTAAAACCAAAAAAATTTTTAGTTGAAGGTAGACACACACACATAGGCACATTCAAAGACTTGGAAATCAGGTTTCCCTCTGAACGCTAAATAAATAGATGTCAGCCATAGAAAATGTGAAGAGTAGACTGCAGGACATGATCAAAGACCTATCCAACCAGATCTAAACTATGTTCCCTCCCAGCATGCCAGTCAAGGTTGAGTGGGAACCATCTAGACCAAGGAGAAGAAAGGGTGTTCCCGCCAGAAAGGACAACCTGTGCAAAGACGAGGAGGTAAAAGGGAACATGATACATTCAGAGAACATAAACAGCTCGATATAAAAAAATGGTTTGCAGTCTCAGAATTTTTCTTGATGAGCAGGGGCAAGGCTGTAGGAGGCCTTGTCGGCCACATTAGGATTATTTAATCTGTGTCTCAAATGCAGTGGGAAGCCAGCCCTTGACACAAGAAGCCTAGTATTTCAGGAAGGTTTCTTTGGCTGTCCCTGGCCCACCCTCTCACTTCCACAGCAGAGGCACATGAATCAGTGGAGAGGCTGCTGCAGCCATCCAAGAGAGAGAAGCTGCCTGGGCCAGCTTGCATTGTAGCCACCAGCAGGATGGGCCTGGTCAGAGATCTTTCAGAGACAGAAGGTGGATGTAGGAGGGAGGGAGCGGGGGAGTCTGGCTTGGTCTACAAGGTGGAGTGTGGGCTCCCTCAGCTGAGAGTGAAAACCCTGAATAGGGGAGGAGGAGGAACCATTGGAGGAGAAAGCTGAGAGGCTTTGTTTGTCAAAACTCGCTAGTGGGTTCCTCAAATGGAAATCTTCAGGGGCCAGTAGAGGATGTGTGTCTGGAGCTGGGGTGAAGAAGTGGGTGTAGTCTGCCTACAGAACCCCAGGGGCTGGTCAGCTAACTAGAGGAAGCCAAACCATGAAACAGGAGAAAGAAAATGGGAGGAAACCAGGGGGCTCAAACAGCAGAGGCCAAGTATTTGTTAAATGGTGTGGAAAGGAGGAGGGCTGGCTGACCTCAGCTAGTTAATTTAGTCGAGTTAATTTTTTTCCTTCCGACTCTGACTTCCTACGTATTATGTAGAGGTGGGACGTGCTGTGGAGGGGGTTGCGATCCTTTTACTGCTCGTGTATTTGTTGTGCCTTTGAGGACATGTGGTGTTCTGCTTCCTTGGGGTCAGGTTGTTTTCTTCCTCCCCTCCTCCCCCACTTGTTCAGGCGGTTTGTGTAATTCTGTCTGCAAGAGCCTGCCAGCCAGGACTCCCTAGACATGTACATTAAGAGGCAGCATAATCTAGTGGTGAAGTGCGTAGGTTTGGTGTCAGAGTGCTGATGGTTGTCATGGTTACGCAGTCATTAACATTGCTAACAAGTAATGCCTGGAAAGCAGGCCATTGCCTGGGTCTTGGGAATCTTTGTAGTGTCAACAACTTTAAAGACTACATTGATTTTCTGTAATGTAGTATGACTCATTTTATTCTTTCACACTTAAAAATATGATCTTTAATTATAAAACGAACTGTGTGGAAAGAGGAGAGTAAAACGAATTATAGGAAAAGCATTTCAACTTGAAATGATTTTAATAGAAAGCTAATAGGGACATTCTGAATGATTTGAGGACTTTCATTGTAATGTCTTGGTCATCAGACCATCATTTTTTTGGTCTGTCCTCAATAGTAGCTTAATATTTGGGGACTGAAATACAACACAAACAACCAGTTCATATCCATCCCCTCTCAGGAACACAAAGTGATGCTGGTTAGATAGTAAAATGGTGAGGATTTTCCCCAATCCTACTCTCTTAGTACATTCTAAATTATAGAAAGCACACAGAATCTCCTATATAATGTACACAAGTGGTTTTGTTTTTCCTTTCTTGTTATTGCATTTAAAATGTTCTCTCTGGCATACTTTACATCGTTTTGTACACACTTGGCTTCAATGTATGCAGAATGGGAAGGAGGGTACTGACTTTAGCAAAGTTCTCCTAACTTACCAGACATTAAGTATTTTCCCTGTTTTTCCCCCAACTGCTACAAATCAAGAGAGTGGTGTTTTAACTTTCTAGTCATTTCTACCTGTATTTATTTATTCATTTTTCTCTTTTTTATCTGTATGTGTTTAAAGAAAACTTGACTGAATCCATACATATCAGTTTCTAACACACTTAGAACAAAGAGTCCTGGTGTTGTACTGAGTTACACATCAGGGTGCTAACCACAAACGGAGTAGTTTGAAATCACTACCCACTTCCACAGAAGAAAGATGAAGCTTTCTTCTCCCATAAAGAGTTACAGCCTTGTGCTTGCTTCAACACACACATACCTAGCATTGAAATGATACAGAGAAGATTAGCATGGCCCTTGGACAAAGATGACATGAAAATCGTGAAACGTTCTATATTTTTGTGTTACAGAAAGAGAAATGCTTATTTGTGTTTTAAATAAAGCTGATGTAGGAAAGTCTTAAAGGAGAGAAAGAGAGAGTTACAGTCTTAAAAAGCCACAGGGGCAGTTCTACTGTCTTATAGGGTCTCTAGGATTTGGAATTAACTCGGTGGCACTGAGAGTTGAGAACCCACTTAGAAAGTGCTTTATTTTTCTCCTTGTACAATGATATGTGCTCATTGAGGAAGATTTAGAAAATACAGATGAGTGCCACTTGGAGTCCAGAATCAAAACTGCAACCTGAATATACCAACAAAAATGCTGGGAGAGAAGGTAGGGAACGGGAAGTGAAGGAGTAGGTAGGGCTGCTGTTCTAACCTGCAGAAAGAGCTTTCCCTGTCTGTCTGGTATAGGGAGCGCCTCAGGGGCAGGTAGCCTCTGTTTCGATTTTCAGACCAGTAGGTAAGGATCAGGACAAGAAAACTACATCTCTAGTGCAGGCCTTCCACCTCCCTCACTCTTGCCAATGCTCCTTTTCTCCTCCTTTTCCTCTCCTCCTCCCTCCACCTCAAAAGCCACTTTCTCCCACTCTGTACAAACACTAGCTTAGAGCAACTGCCACAATGTGCCTAGAGCAGGCAGGGAGCCATCTCAATTTTACAGAATTTTAAATTCCTATGGAATTCAATTCTCAGTTAAAGAATGTGTGTGTGTATATGCGTGTGTGTGCATATATGTTTAATGTAAAAATAGAATCAGGACGTTTGCAGCCTTTTTTCTGATTATAAAAATTTTACTTTCTCATCTCAAGATTCAGAAAAGTATAAAGAGAATATAAATTGTTTCACTTAAACTCACTGCCATGGAGTTTATTTTGACTTATAGCAACCCTATAATGCAGAGTTGAATTACCCATTTGGGTTTCCAAGGCTGTGCATATTTAAGGGATCAGAGTCTCCTATTTCTCCTTTAGAGTATCTGGTGGGTTTGAAATTCCCACAGTGAAATGGGTAACCCACTATGCCACCAGGGTTTCTTATAAATTGTCTCTCAAAATTAAAAACTCATACTGTCATGGAGCCAATTCTGATTCACAGAAATCCTTTGAGTTTCTGAGGCTATAAATCTTTATGGGGGAAGAAAACCTCATCTTCCAAGGAGCTGCTGGTGGTTTTGAACTGCTGACCTATGCCAGCAGTTTCTTCATAAGTTGCCTAGGGTTCTATAATTCAGATGTTCAGTTGTATTTATGTTTATAGACTTCAGAATTCTATGCACAAATATTAATACAAGTTTGCACAAATAACATGAATCCATCATTTTAAATTGAAAGTGTTGCGAATGTCTTCCTATGTCAAAAAACACATTTGTATCTTATTTTGTAAATTAAAACACAATTTTTCAATTTTCATATCTATTTTTTCTAATTTCAAATGTAATAAATCTATGTAAAAAGAAAATGTTATAAATGTATAGTATTGAAGCAAGAACAAATATTAAATTTATGGTGAAGCTTGGGTGGAAGAATGGTGAAATCATTTTGATGCTTTATGAAAAGTTTATAGGCACAATGCCCCAAAGAAATCGGCAGTTTACAAATGTATAACTCAATACAAAAGGAGAAGAAAATGTTGAAGATGAAGTCCAAAGTGGCAGACTACCTGCAACAATTTTAACAATTTTATCCATGCTTTAATTAAAGAGTAGTGATGATTAGTAGCAGAAACTATATCCAGCTTAAAAGATTCTAACTGAAAAATTGTAACACCTAGGTCAGCTGAAGAAAGCTTCGAAAGCATTGAGAGCAAAGCTTTCAATGAAAATCATTGCAAATGGCGTGAAGATTCTGAAACTTTTTTTTTGAAGAATTGTAACAGAAGATGGAACACGGCTTTACCAGTACAATTTTGAAGACAAAGCACAATCAAAGCAATGGCTACCAAGACGTGGAAGTGGTCTCATTCTCACTGCCATTAAGTCATTTTCTGGCTCAAAGTGATTTCATAGGTTCATAGGTCAGGGCACAACTGCCCTTGGGAGTTTCTGAGACTGCAATTTTTTAGAGGCATACAAACCCTCATCTTTCACTCCAAAAGCAGCTGGTGATTTTGAACTGCTGATCTTGCAGTTAGAAACCCAACATATAACCATACATCACCAGTGCTCTGAAAGTGGTCTAGATAAAGCTTGAGTGTCAAAAGCAGACAGTGTTGTTGTTCTTTTTTTTCAAAACCATTTTATTGGGAACTAATATGGATATATCATTCCATAGTTGAATCACATCAAGCAGTCTTGTACTGTTGCTACCACAATCAGTTTCAAAAATTCGGTTCCTTCTCAAATGCCTAATATCAGCTCACCTTTACACGACCCCCCTGCTACTACTGTACCCTCCAGGAGCCCTTATTCGAATCGAAGTCTCTATAGGTTCATCAATCCTGGGTTTCATATACTAGAAAACAGAAAAACATAAATTCCAGAGGGTTAGCCCAATGACAAAATAAATCTGAAATAAACCTTGTGGCAGTTGCATAATCTCCTGTCAACTTGAGCAAAAAGGTGGAGACTAGCCTGTCATTCATACGATGCCAAATGATGCCTCTGGTGGGCATGGCTTTCTCCTGAAGATTCTGGGAATTCCTGTCTTCTTCGCTAGAGGCGAGAGACACACTCTCTCTGCTACACATTCCAGTTGACAAGCCACATGGAGTTGTGCTGATGGCAGCCAGAGCCCTGTAGCTGGAGGAGCCATGTGGAGACCTATGCCAGCACTGAGTTGCTCGCACCACTGGACCCACAGGACTTTCCACTCATTGGCCTGTGATTTTCAATCATTTGGCATCATTACATGTGTTGTGAGACTCTGAAGAGGAATTTTTAGACTGATATTGGACATATGGGCTACTATTGGACTTATGGACTTGATCTGGACTGGGCTGGGATATGTTCTTAATATACAATTACTCACATGCATATGAGTGTCCCTGGATTTGTTTTTCTAGTCGACCCTCACTAACACAAATCCCAATATGAAAATATCCTCCTGTGAAGCAGAGAATGTCTTGTGAAAGTTTTCCAAAGCTCTTGCAGTCAAATGCCCAAGAAAGCATTGGCTTCACCAGAGTCTTTGTCCATTTTGACAACGAGTTCCTGCTCATGCCTCTCATCAAACGAAACAGTTTTGATGGAAAATTATTAGACCTTCACAACCCTAATTTGGCTCCTTCTGATGACTTCGTTTTGTTTCCTAATATTTATAAAAATCTTTAAAGGTTACCCATTTTCTTTAGTTAATAATAATTGACATGATTAAGTTACTAGAACCTTTAGTACTTTCTGAATGGATTAAATTACAGGTATCCTCATTTATAAAAATGCCTTGAACTTGATGGGGCTTATGCTGAAAAATAATTATATATATAAAATTTAATTTTAAATGATCCTTATATTTAAAGATCATTTTATTGAGGGCTCTTACAATTCTAATAACAACCCATACATCAATTGTATCAAGCATATTTGTACATATGTTGCCATCATCATTTTCTAAACATTTACTTTCTATTTGAGTCCTTAGTATCAGCTCCTCTTTTCTCCCCCCTTCCCCTCCTCTCCCCTCATGATTCCTTGATAAATTATAAATTATTATTATTTTCATATCTTACACTGACCGCTGTATTCCTTCACCCAGTTTTCTATTGTTCTTCCCCCGGTGTGTGTGTGTGTGTGTGTGTGTGTGTGTGTGTGTGTGTGTTATGCATTGATCATAGCGATCAGTTCCTCCTTCCTCCCCTCTTACCCCACTTTCCCCTTACACTCCTGTTATCGCTATTCCCATTTCTGTTCCTGAGGGGTTTCTCTAACCTGGATTCCGTGTGTCGTGAGCTCTTATCTGTATCAATGTACGTGCTCCTGAATAGCCAGAACTGAAAGGCAGGACTGGGGTCATGATAGCATGGAGTGAGGAAACCTCAAGGAACCAGAGGAATATTGTTTGTTTCATCGGTGCTATACTGTTGACTCATCCTTTCCTTGTGACCCTTCTGTGATGGGATGTCCTATTGTCTACAGAAGGGTTTTGGGTCTCTGCTCCGACCCCCCTTATTCTCAACAATATGTTTTTTGTTTTTGGGGGGTCTTCTGATGCCTGATACCTGATCCTGTAGACACCTCATGATCACACAGGCTGGTGTGCTTCTTCCATGTGGACTTTGTTGCTTCTCTGATAGATGGCCACTTTTTTAACTTCAAGCCTTTTTTGGCCTCAGATGCTTTATCTTTCGATAGCCGGGCTCCATTTTCTATGAACTTTTTGAAGACTTCTCATGTTGTTGTTAGGGGCTATTAAGTTGGCTCCAACCTGTAGGTATACTATGCACAACAAAAGAAAATACTGCATGGTCCTGTGCCATCCTTAGAACTGTTCCTATGTTGCATCTTCTTAATATGTCAAGGCAGTGGGAATATTCTTTGTTAATGTAGTATTTCTTCAGAGATTTTTCTTTGGGAATGAGTACACATACTGTTAAAGTGGGACCATATTGGGAAACTATTATTCTGCATATGCCTTTCAATTTCTAGCACTTGCTTACAATTTTTGCAGACTGCACTTTCACTTAACTATTCACTTAATAAATTAGGAATACTTTTCAGGTCAATAAATATACCTTAACATCATTTTATGCATCACTTAATTTTCTATAAGATTTTCTCCAATTTTTACATTCTTAACTAAGCTTTTTTATTTCAAAATACATAAGCTTATTTCAAAAGATTCAGAAGACCAGCAGAAGATAGAAAAGTGAATCTCCTGGCCCACGGTGTGAAAAAGCTGAGTACCTTCGGGCAGTCGGCTTGCTGACAAAGTGGGATCGCTCTGGGCACTTATCAGTGGAGCTGAAACAGCTTTGTAATACTTCCTCAAGCAGGGCAGAGTTTGGCCAAGAGACTAAGCAGCCAAGGGCTGAAGAGAGGTCAGTCTGCAGGGATGGCTGAGAAGAGGTTATCAACGAAATGTATGCCGAGTCATTTATGATCCTGAATAATAATCAGTTACTTCCCTAATAAACTTCATGATCATAAAAATGATTCAAGTGATATAAGCATGTATCAATTAGAAAATGAAATTTCCCTTATCTTTCCCCTCTCCTGTGAAGTCAAGGCAATTCCAACTCATCATGATACCATATGTGTCAGAGTAGACTTGTTCTCCCTAGGACTTTCAATGGTTAATTTTCCGAAGTAGATCAGTAGTTTGTTTGTTTTTTCTTGAGGGGCCTTTGGGTGAAGTCAAACCTCCTCACTTTCAGTCAGTAGTTGAGGGAGTTAGCATTTTGCACCATCCAAGGTCCCTGCTACCAAGATGTTAAGTGCCATCAAGTCAGTTCCAAATCCTAGCAACCCTATGTACTACAGAATGAAACACTACCTGGTCCTGTGCAAGCCTCACAATTGTTCTTAATGTTTAAGCCCATTGTTGCAGCCAGTGCATTAATTCACCTC
>NW_022103942.1:1270668-1281523 GCF_000313985.2 Echinops telfairi | reverse complement strand
TCGACACCTCGTGGTTGCATAGGCTGGTGTGCTTCTTCCATGTGGGCTTTGTTGCTTCTTCAAGTCCTCAATTTCAACAAGCAAGGTTATAACACCCACTGTGAATAGTTTGATGTCCATTCTTCCAGTGTTTTCTTTGCAAAATATAGTTATCAGTCTCTCTTATACACACACATTTTCTGCCAAAAATGGGATTATATTGGTCATATTATTTGACAACTTTCCTTTTTCTCTCTTAACATATATATCAGACATTTTCCAGAACAGTGCATACAGCTTCATCCCCTGTCTTCAACCCAGTCAGAAGATTCTGTTGTATGAACGTACCATTTTTAGATTAAACAGTCCTATACAAGTATTAATGTCCTTTATGGTTCTTTTAAAATTGTTCACTGTCCGAGTCACGCTGAAGTACACATTTTTCACAAATAACTTTACTCATATGTGCCATTATTTTTGTTAGGAGTTAAATTGCTGTCTCCACATGTGCATTTTACGTTTCAGTACATATCACCAAATTTACATACAAAAGGATGAAACAATTTGGAATCCTACCAAAGGTGTATGAACATGTCACTTTCCCACGCCTTCCGTGATACTGTGTATCAGTAACATAAAAAATATTTTAAAAATTTAAACCCTATCAATATTCACCCAGAAAATATGAGAAGTGTGAGACTAGAATCTGACTGTTATGGCTTTTGGTGGTGATGTATTTTCAATATCTCCAAAAGAAACTCTATTCTTTCCCAAGATTGTTTTGGTTATTCAGGGTCCATTATATGGTAGTGTAGTGGGTTACTCAGTTAACTGCTAACCATAGGTTCAAATGTTCAACCTACCAGGTGTTCTGCAGGACAAACATGAGCCTACCTACTCCTAGAAATATTTTATGTATCAGAAACCCAAAAGGGAAATTCTATTCTGTCTGGCTGAGTAGCTATGAGTCATAGAATCAATTCTATGGCAGGGAAAATTTTAGTATTAGTTTGTGCATTTTTGACCTCCAAAACTTGCTTATATTATATATAATAGGGACTACATTAAATTTCTAGATCAATTTGTGAAGTGCCGTTATTTAACAATGCTAAGCCTTCCAAGTCCATGGACACCGAATGCCTTTCATTTACTTAAATGTTTTTTAAGCTTTTTGAAAAAAATGTTTTGTGGTTTTCAGTAAAACAAGTCATTCACCTCCTTTGTTAAATTTATTCCAAAAATATTTTATCCTTTCTAATGTGATTTATGAGAGTTATTTTCTAAACTTAATTTCGAATTGTTCATTACTGTTGTTGTTAGCCGCCATCAAATTGGTTCATAGTGACCTTGTATACAATGGAAGAAAACACTGTTAGGTCTTACACCATCCTCCCAATCATTGTTATGCTTGAGTCCATCACTGTGATCATTACATCATCTCATTCCATTCCATTTCATTTCCTCTTTTTTGTTGACCCTCTACTTTACCAAGAACATTGTCTATCACGGATTGAATTGTGTCCCCCTAAATTTGTGTCATGTTGGCTGGACCATGATTCTCCGTGGTTTGGTTGTTATATAATGATGTAATTAGGCAGTTGTGTAATGATATAGTCATTCCCCATTCTGCGATCTGAAATGATCGACCTGTTGTAAGGGGATTAGGGTAGGATGCAATACCGGTACTTAGGGTAGGACGCAATACTGATACTTATGTCACAACCCTGATTGAATGTAAGAGGAGTAGTTTTCATCACCTTTTATCTTACAAGAGATAAAAGAAGAGAAGCAATTGGCAATGGGAAGGGCCTATTACCACCAAAAAAGAAGAATCAATATCAGAGTATGTCCTTTGGACTTGAGTTCCTGTGTTGAGAACTTCCTAGACCTAATGGATGATTGATTTCAAGACACATGGAGATCTCCAAGAAATGCCAGATCTACAGAATGGAGACAAGGACCTTTCCCCAGAACTGATACCCAGAGAAACTTTTTTCCTAAAGGTAGTACCCTGATTCTGGATTTCTCGCCTCTTAAACTGCAAGAGAATAAAATACTGTTTGATAATGACATCCACTTCTGGTATTTATGTTATAGCAGCACTAGATAAGTAAGACAATATCCATTTACAGGAACTGGTCTCTCCTGCTTACATGTCCAAAGTACATGAGATGAAGTCTTGCCATCCTCCCTTTTAAGGAGCATTCTGGCTGTACTTCTTCCAAGACCGATGGGTTTGTTCTCCTAGAAGTCCATGGTATATTTAGCACTCATAGTATATTTAGTAGACTTCAAAGGCATCATTTTTCTCCAGTGTTCCTTATTATTTATTCAACTTTCACATGCATACAGTGCAATTGAAGATACTATGACTATGTCAGACACACCTTAGTCCCCAAAGTCACTCTTTGCTTTTGAACACTTTAAATAGATCTTTCACAGCAGATTTGCCCAATACAATGCACCATTTGATTTCTTGACTGCTGCTTTCATGGGAGTTAATTGTGGATTCAAGTAAAATAAAATCCTTAACAACTTCAAAAGTATCTCTATTTATCATGATGTTGTTTATTCATCCAATTGTGAGGATTTTTGTTTTCTTTGTATTGAGATGCAGTCAATACGGAAGAAAGCTGCAGTCTTTTATCTTCATCAGTCAGTGATTAAAGTCTTGCTCATGTTTAGCAAGCAAGACTGGTGGGTTCATTGCCAATATAGAAATACAATTGTTTCTGTATCCTTCAATCTTGCTGAGCTTGTTCATTAACTTTAATAACTTATTTATAGGTTCCATAGGACTTCATCCATACAACATAATGTCATCTGGCAATAAAGACTATTTAAAAATTGTTCCTCTCCCATTTCAGTTATTCCTCTAATTGTCCTGGCTAGAACATCTAGTATAATGTCCAAAAGAAATAGCAAGAACAGAAAGCCTTATCTTGTTCCAGATTTCAAGGTCTTCTAATCATAGGGTTTTCTAGTTTTGTTCCTAATTAAGTCTCCAACTAGAGAAATCACTTAAAAAGAATATTAGGTTACTTCTTATTTCCTTAAAACACGTCAATGGATTCCTGTCATACTTAGAATAAAATCCAAGTTCAATTCCTTGGCATTCAATTTTCTCCATGCTCTGTTTTTTTCAAACATTATCTCATATTACTCTACTAATTCTCTGCACTCTAGCCACACAGACTTTTTTTGGGACTTAAAATGCACTAAATTGGGGGGAGCGGGGAGGGAGGGGAAAAATGAGGACCTAATGTTGGGGGTTTAAATGGAGAGAAAATGTTTTGAGAAATGATGTACAAATACGCTTTACACAATTGATGTGTGTATGGATTGGGATAACAGTTGTATGAGCCCCTAATAAAATGTTTAAAAAAAAAATGCACTAAATTCTCTCCTGCCACAAGTTGTTTACACATTATACCTCTTCTTGGACAGGAAAATTTCTTCAACTTCCTTACGTTTGTATTCTAATTCAAAACCACCTAGAAAAACCCTTCTATGAATAAATCATTCCAATTTCCACCCTTCTGTTTCTAATAAAACTGTTTCTGAGTTTTGCTGGGGCGGCAGGCAGGGAATCACATAGCCTCAAGGTTTCATGATGTTATATATTCTTGCTTTCAAAGTCCAAATGTGCTCACTCTTTCTTCAGTGTTTCATGATCAGGATCTCTCAGTAAATTTCTAAAGTGACTATTTCAGATTATTACTGCTTTCTGCAAACTTGTGTACCACTTGCACTATCTTCTCTTTCTTCCTGTAGTTTTAAACCCTTCACCTTTGCTTTAGAATCCTTTCCCTCTTCTCCCTCTGTGACCTTACTCCATCATTAAAAACATTTTTTAGTTTTAAACTATCTTCTTCGAGTCTGTTTCCGAGTAGATTTTAAACATATTGAAACTGCACTTATAAAAAGAGGAGCTAAAAACAAAAAATTAAACTTGTTGTCTCTAGATTCCTCTCCTGTTATTGCCATATTTATTTCCTTCAATTCCAAGCCTAGCATATTGAACAAAATTATTTTCATTCTCTATTTCTACTTCCTCATATCCCATTCTCTCCAGTATGCTTTGCGTCAGTGGCTCTCTTATGAAATTACTCTCATCACGATAATAAATGGGATACCCCAGGAAAATGGTGACCCGATAGGATGCACCCATCCAGAGCTCCTGCTGCCAGACCAGAAAATTTGGAGATAAGGTGAAGGGAATGGGGAGGTGGAGTCCAGAAATTAGAACTAGGGTACTAGGGTCTCTCCTGGACCCCATTTGTGTGTGTGATTTCTACTCACAAAGCAAACCGAGAACGCTTTAAAGCACTCTAGCTTCTGTGAGCCCGGGAGCCAGGGGACAGAACCCCCAGACACAGGAGAACCCCATGCCTGAGCTCTCCACACTGTTGGCTGCCCTGAGCTCACAGCCTGGGGAGTGGCGGTGGTGGGTAGCCATAATTTAGAGTAGAAGAAAAAGCAGATTATTACCCGAAGTAGATCGCGGTGTGGGAGAAAAAAGGCGGAATCCAGGGAGTGGAATCAATTCTAACTGGCTGAGAAGGAAACAACCCCTCTGATAAGCTGGATCTCCCCCTCTGGGGACCAGCCTGACAGCCCCCAAATCAGAGCACATCACAAGCATTACAAAAAAAAAAAAAGAAGGTGAAATATATATTATTGGTTAATAACTCAAACCGCAGTCTGGTTTCTCAGCTGCAAAGAGCACATGGGCGGGGCCCTTAACATAAATCAGCATATGAATTAACCTAGTTAAGGATTTCCAGAACCCATCTGCAAGGCCTGGAGGCTTTTTGCATAACAAAGACCCACGGTACCAAGCTTCAGTTTTAAACAGCACCGAACTGCAGACTAGAGACTGTGTGTGACAAGTTAATTTGATTTTAGTCTAGCTGACCAGGGGGATAAAAAAAAAAAGCCTCTGATCTAGAAGTAGGACACCAGCAGCCTAGATATGACAAGCCCAGTTTCCCTTTAAGTGACTCTACACATAGCTGGGGAGGCCCTGCCAGCCCTGGGGCCCTACCTAGACCGGGCTGTGGGAACACCCCCCCACCCCCCGCCCCTGCGGCAGAGCTACTTATAGCACAAGGCAGGCACACCAGTAAAAGCCAACAGACGCCTGGTCACAGGAGCGATCTAGTCTTTGCAAGTAATCCCACACAGCATCTGTAGAACCTACATAAAATGGGTACAGCACCCTGCTACCTAGAGGAAGAGGTGGAACTCCTCCAGCCTTACGGACAGGTTATCAAGCCTCAGTTATCACCTTACTTACTACTCTATTTCTTCCCCTCTGCATTCACTAGCGTTTCTATCCTTCCCACCGCAGTCAGTCTCAACGAGCTCAGCCAGTCTCAATGAGCTGGGGTTCTTTTTTCTCTCTTTCTTATTTTTCCCTCTTTTTCCTCCTCTCTCCACTCTCTCCTGTCATAAATCACTACTGACTTCCAGATCACTATTCTCCATTTAGGGTAAATCAACCCAAATAGCAGGAGGAACTCCAGCCCACCCTTCATGGGAGTGCTGAACACCACACAAAGCGGCTGGGACAAATATCTACACCACACTGCGCTGCTGAGGAAACCTCCGTTGGACCGTTAGGTGAGCTCATCATCTAGGGCAATACTGCCCAGCACCATTGGGTCCCTGCATCAAAAGAGCCCACCAACCTGCCATTGTGAGGAAGGGTCTAAACCCTTTTGGCCCCACATACAAGTAATCAGGGATCAGCTATCTCTTTATTCTTTATTTACCCCTCCTCACTCTCCTCTCTCTTTACCGTCACAGACAATCTTGGAGAACACAGTTAGTTTTGTTGTTTTTTTGCCCTTTCCCCTTCCTTCTCCTTTTTCTTATTCTCTTCTCTTTCTATCTTTATTCTCTTCGCTTCTCTCACTGCTTGTATGATTCTCTCTTCTCCCTCTCATTCCCTTTACATGCCACTACTGGCTCCCAGACCCCTATACTCTGCCTAGGGCAACCCTGTTCTCCCAGGGGGCAGCCTGACTCCTAAGACAGGGCCCCACACAGGACGAGTCAATGTTACACACAGCACATCACGGGGGTCAGCTATTTCTCTATCAATTTTGTCAGTTCTGTCTCCCTCTCCTTCCATTTTTCTTCTTTTTTTAACTTTATTTGTGTTCTTCTTTCACTTTTTCTTCATCCCTCCTCTTATTAAAACACCTCTCTCTATCCTACCACAACCTCAGCAGATTAAGTTATCCTTTCTTATTGTTTTCTTCCTTTCTTTATTTTCTCTTTTATTCTTTTTTCCTTTTTTCTACTGTTTTCACTTTTGTTTACTCTGTGCAATCTAGTTGAGTGTGGGTGAAGGGGTGTCAGTTTGCTAGACATTGTTGCGCCAGTCTGTGTCTTCCTCTTTCTCCCTTTCTCCTCTCCTTTCACTCTATTTCCTGATAGAAGTTACTAGTGGCCGCCAGGCCACTCCCCACTGCCTAGGGCAACACTGAAGGTCCAAGTGGGAGAGCTCCCACCTGCATTTATATGTCTGGCAAGCAGCTGGGGAATTCATGCTGGTCTTCTTCAACACACCAAGCATCAAGGGGTTCTCCCCTACAAAAAGTGGGGGAATCCTCAGCCTAAAACTCGAGGCCCTACAAGTGACTGGGGGAAACGCCTGGCCACCACTAGTGGGGCTCCACGCTACTGCAGGAACACCCACCCAATCTCCAAGGTGATCTCTCTCTGTCTACAGTAATCCCCTTACCAGCTACAGAGCTCTACATCAAGGTGGGTATACCCACACGCCCTCCTCAGCACTCCAGTCGCAGAGGAAAACACCACAGGCCAGCCGAGGTGCTCCAAGAACCGTGAAGTCTACTTAGAGATCATCCAGGGAAGCACGGCCCTCTTGGGCCCACAACAACCCGACCAGTGTCACACAAGAGGAATATCCAACACACATTCCAAGTAACGGAATACTGGATGGCTAGGACAACAGTGAAACCACAGGAAGATATTGTGATAGCCAGACCTCTCAGTAAAGCTACCGGCAGGAAGTTCATAGAAGAACTCATAGAAATCCCCCAAGAGAGAGCCCAGGGCTCTTTGACTCAGGAAGATGGCTCCATGCTCCTCTAAAACAACATGTAAACAGCAACCAGTTCTAACAGCTTCAATGAGAAAGCAGGAGAAACAGAAGACAATGCCAGAAGAAATCAGGAACCTAACCATGGGCATAGAAGAAGCAGATATTGACCTGCTACAAACAGAAATTTTCAGAATGCTGCTTGGAGTCATAAAGGATATGAGGGAAGCAATGAAGAAAGAAGATGAAATGATAGAGGAGATAAAGGTAACACACCAAAGGGAAATACAAGAGTTAAGGGATGAAATAACAAAATTCAGTGACAAATTGACAGATCTTGCCAATAGGATTGAGGAGTCAGAGAAGCGCACCAGTGACCTAGAGGATAACCAAGCAGACCACAGCAAACGGGAAAAGCAGTCAAATAAGACAATCAAATTAGCTAAAGAAAACTTGAGAGTCATGTCTGATGCTATGAAAAGAAACTATTAGAATAATTGGACTACTGGAACAAGACACAACAAAGAAATCAACAGCGAAAATAGCAAGGGAATTCTTAGAGGAAAACCTCCCCAGCTTAACAAATGAAAATCAGGCAACCATTCAAGAGGCAGAAAGAACACCAGCCAGACTGAATACAACTTTAAGGAAAAGGAGATGATCATAAAAGCAGCTAGGGAAAAGCAAACAGTCACGTATAAAGGTACTCCAATAAGAGTATGTTCAGACCTATGAAGCAGAAACGATGAAGAAGAGGAGGGAATGGAGTAACATATTCCAAAAATTGAAGGAAAACAACGCAACCCAAGAATACTTTACCAAGTCAAGTTATCTCTTAAGATAGGTGGTGAAGTAAGAGCCTTCCCAGACAAGGACAACCTCAAAGAATACACAAAAATAAACCCAGCCCTACAAAAGATCCTTGACGATCCAATATGGGCAGAAGATAAACACACACTGAGGGCAAATAAGAGACCATCACATAGAACAACTCCACCCATAGGACAACAAAGAGGAAGCATCCCCCAGGATAGCATCAGCTCAATAGTGGATAGAAGGCAAACATAAACCACACACACAATACAAGAGGATAAGATAGGTAGATAGGAAAATACTCAACACAAAAGGTACAAGATGACAACAGAGTCCACAGATGCATATAATAACACTGAATATCAATGGCCTGAATTCAGGCATTAAAAGGCAGAGGCTAACAGACTGGCTGAGGAAACATAAACCATCGATCTGCTGCCTCCAGGAGACTCATCTCAAGCATGCGGACAAAAACAAGTTGAAGAATTAAGGATTGGAGAAAAATATACCTAACAAATGGTAATGAATAAAAAGCAGGGGTAGTGATCTTAATATCAGACCAAATTGACCTCAAGATACAGGCCATAACAAGAGACAAGGAGGGGCACTATATAATGCTCAAGGGAACAATAGACCAAGAAACAGTGAGCATAGTAAACATATATGCACCTAACGAGAGACCAGCGAAATTCATGAATCAAACACTCAAAAAGATGAAGAAAGAGATCACAGGCTCGACAATTATAGTTGGTGACTTTAATACACCACTCTCTGAAAAAGACAGATCGTTGGGAAAGAAACTCAACAAAGAGGGTAGAGATTTAAACAGCACACTTGGACGAATTGACTTGATAGATATCTTCAGAGTGTTCCACCCACATGCAAAAAAATTCACATTCTTTTCAAGTACGCATGGCACATATTCAAAAATAGACCACACGCTGGGACACAAGTCAAACCTGAGTAAATTCAAACACATAGAGTTCATACACACATCTCTCTCTGATCACTGTGCCATAAAGCTGGAAATTGACAGAAGGATGGTGAAGAAGACTTAGGCAAACAATTGGAAGATGAACAATTTCCTCTTGCAAAAGGAGTGGGTATTGACCCAGATCAGAGATGAAATCATAAAGTTTCTAGAAACCAACGAGAACGAAAATATGACGTACCAAAACCTGTGGGATACAGCAAAGGCATTTATAGAAGAAGGTGGATAGCAATAAATGAACACATTAAAAAAGAAGAGAGACTTGTGGATGATACGCTGACACAAAACTTACACCAATTAGAGCAGAGGCAACACAATAGCCCTACTAATAGCAAGAGGATAGATATAATAAAAATCAGAGCCGAGATACAGGAGAGGGAAAACAAGAAAACTATGGAAAAAATTAATGCCACTAAAAGTTGGTTCTTTGAAAGAATTAACAGAATTGATAGAACTCTGGCAAACCTAACCAAAGAAAGGAAAGAACAAACAACATTTGAAAGGATGAGGGATGAAGCAGGGGACATTACAACGGACCCTAATGAAATCAAAAGGATAATTACACAGTACTATGAAGGTCTATACTCTAACAAATCCAACAATTTGGAAGACATGGACAAATATTTGGAAACACAATCCCTCCCTAGACTATCCCAGATGGATGTCAAGAACCTCAATAGACCCATAGCAATGGAAGAAATAGACAAGGTAATCAAGGGATTACCAACATAAATAAATCCCCCAGGTCAGATGGCTTCACAGGAGAATTCTACCAAGCATTCAGGGAAGAACTGACACCAAACATATACAAACTCTTCCAGAACATGAAAAAGATGGAAAACTCCCAAACTCTTGCTATGAAGCTAGTATAACTTTGATACCTAAAGCGGGCAAAGATGCCACAAGATTTGAGAACTGTAGACCAATATCCCTAACGAACATTCATGCAAAAATCCTTAACAGAATACTGGCCAATAGAATACAAAAGCATATTAAAAAAATAATTCACCATGACCAAGTGGGATTCATACCAGGGATGCAGGGATGGTTTAACATACGAAAGACCATCGGCATTATTCGCCACATTGACAGAAAAAAAGATAAGAACCAAATGATAATATCGATAGATGCGGAAAAAGCATTCGACAATATGCAACACGCATTCCTGCTTAAGACACTCAAGAAGATAGGAATAGAAGGAAAATTCCTCAATATTACACAAGCCATATATGAAAAACCAATAGCTAACGTGGTAGTTAATAGAGAAAAGACGAAAACAATTGCACTGAAAAAGGGGACCAGACAAGGGTGCCCCTTGTCTCCACTCTTATTTAACATCGTACTGGAGGTCCTAGCTAGCAACATAAGACAAAGGAAAGATATTAAAGGTATTCAGTTGGGGAAGGAAGAGGCAAAATTATCATTATTCACAGATGAAATGATTATATATATCGAAGATCCCTTAAACTCCACAAGTGGAGTGTTGGAAACAATAGAGTAATATGGCAGAGTGGCAGGGTACAAAATCAACAAACAGAAGTCTATTGGACTGCTCTACACATCAGACAATGTCACAGAAGAGGCGATTAAAAAGGTAGTACCCTTTAGAATAGCCAAGCACTAATGGAAATACTTAGGGATATACCTAAGAAAACGAAAGATCTGTATGAGGAAAATTATAAGACACTACTTCAAGAAATCGAGAGTGACCTCAACAAATGGAAGAATATCCCATGCTCGAGGACTGGCAGATTCAATATAGAAAAGATGTCAGCTCTGCCCAAGGCACTATATAAGTTCAATGATATCCCAATATGAATACCACCATCCTTCTTCGAAGAATTGGAAAAACAGATTACCAACTTCATATGGAGGGGGAAGAATTCCAGAATTAGCAGCGAACTCCTCAAGAAGAAGGACAAAGTGGGAGGGCTTGCTCTACCTGACTTTAGCAAGTACTATATGGCCACAGTAGGGAAAACAGTGTGGTATTGGCA
>NW_022103942.1:1268213-1269299 GCF_000313985.2 Echinops telfairi | reverse complement strand
CTGCAGTTAGGGGAGAGGGGCATGTCTGATCAGAGCAAATGGGAGCACTTAGGGGGAGGAAGAGAAAGTGGAGCACATCCTGACGCACCAGGCCTGGAGGACAACATCCCCGCTCTGAGCAGCCAGAGGACAGAGTGGACAATATGGCTGATCCCACCCCGAGGCACACCGTCTCTTGATGGCCCCGGGCTCTATGGGGGACAACACGGGAGACTCAGTGTTGGGACTGGCCCAGACTGACCCTGAGACGCCGAGGCAAACCACAAAGGGCGTGCAGCAGAGCAATCGTGGGAGCAGAGCAGAGAGCCCCCGAGGGAGTACAAATGACAGACTTGGGGGCCATCGGTCCTGACTGAAGGACAGGTCTAGAGATCAAAAATTAGACCTTGATCTATTTACATGTTTTTCTTTCTGCTTAAAAATTTTTTTCTTTTAATTAACTTACTCTTCTATGGGTAATAATTGGTTTCCTTTTTTGTTGCCAGCGCTGTATTCTCACTGATCTCCTTTCTTGCCATGGCTTGGTTTTTGATACATATTATCATCTCTACAGATCTATCTAGAGAAGGTAGACTGGATGAAGAGTTTGGAGGAGAAAACAACGGGACCAACGCTTCTGGGGGGACACAGGAGATGGGGAGTCTGGGGTAAGGTGGTGGTGCTGACCAATCGAGGGACAGGGGAGGGATTCAGCAAGGGCAATGTAGCCGAGAGAAATCACTGAAACCCAAATGAAGGCTGACCATGATAGTGCGACAAGAGGAAAATAAAGGGAAATAGAGGAAAGAACTAGGGGACAAAGGGTACATATCGAGGTTTTAAGACTGGAATGTACATTTGTAAATATATTTATATAAGAGTGTGGGGAAACAGATCTACGTGCATATATTTTTGGGTTTAGTATTAAGGCACTAGATGGACATTGGGCCTCCACTCAAGCACTTACTCATTGCAAGAACATACCATTCTATTAAATTGGCATTCCAGGATACACACCTTCCCGAAAGATTGCTGAAGAAAAATGTGAACATAAGCAAAGGTGGCGAAGAAAGCTGATGGTGCCCAGCTACCATAAGATATAGCGTC
>NW_022103942.1:1229726-1265438 GCF_000313985.2 Echinops telfairi | reverse complement strand
GCTATCAAAGGATATAGCATCTGGAGTCTTAAAAGCTTGAAGGTAAACAAGCGGCCATCTAGCTCAGAAGCAACAAAGCCCACATGGAAGAACACATCAGCCTGTGGGATCATGAGGTGCCGAAGGGATCACTTATGTAATGTATTTTTCGTGGAGAAAGGTGTGTTATTCATAGATATTTTACAACTCTTTTTAGACTATGCTAGACTATAAAGTTCTTCTTCCATTAAACTGTATCAACATTTTCCCAGTCAAATGTTTACTATAAATTATGGACTCTCCTATATAGATCAATATTTGTTTATAAATGTCAGGTATTGCAAACAATAATGCAGTGATAAATATTCTTGCAACTTGTGCCAAGTGTGTCTGTGAGACAAATTGGTAGAGCTAGAATTGAAATATATAAATAATTTAAAGTTTGAAATGATAAACTTTATTTAGTACAAAGATAGGGTTATTTTAAAAGTTTGGGTAGTAATTGGCTAAATTAATGGTAATATCAATAGAACTACCATATGCCCCATGGGAATAATTTGTAATGTCCTTCAACAAAATCATAACGATATTTTCCATGAGAAAGAGAGCCATGTATTAGCTATAGGTATATGAATGAATTTTGAGCTTGCACTTTAATGTAGCCCCAATTTAAGACTAATTTGTTTTATTACATGGCTCTGTTCAATGCCTGCCCCATAAAGTGATCACTGAAGGTATGGGGTGGCTATGAGTCAGTATTGACTCAATGGCAGTGAGTTTGAGTTTTGAAGATATGTGTGCTATAGTAAAGTGTGGTTAAGAAAGCAGATAGTGCCCAAAGCTTGTCTTAAAACAAGCAGCCATCTAAGTGAGGCATCGGGTAAGTCCAACGGAAGTGGCACATCAGCCAAACCTGAAGGACGGAATAGTTTTAGAGCTTAACTTCTGAACACCCAGTTTTCAGAAGGCTATGGATGACAGCAAAACCCCAAAACCCTTTCGAAGGGTCCTTCATGTAGATTAAACTTCAGGTGAACCCCCTCTGACTATGGACTAGGGATGGGAAAGGCTTTGTTATCAAAGTACAATGCAGGGTGGATCACTGCAGCTGTAGTTAGGTCAAAATGTGACATCTTGTCATCAATCTCTCTCTTGACTTAATATGTAATATCTCCATTTTTTGTTTTCTTTTAATATTTTCTACTTTATTTTTAATTGAGGGTTTTCTCTGATTCATTCTGTTGTTGGGTCATTTGTTAGTGTTTTGTTTTAATATTGTATGGTTTTATGTTTAGGAAACCCAGGGCAGATAAACCTCTAGAGACAATCACTGGATTCATAGTTTCAAAGGGACATGGCAGGGGAGGTGGGTAGGAAATAGAGAGCTAACAACATGTATCCAGAAGAAATATGCTGGAATTGATTGTGGTGATGGTTGCACAACTTTTATGAATGTGGTTGAATTAGTGAAATATGGTATGTGAATTGTATGGGGGTGAAACTCTCAAAAATAAAACAATTTAAAAGTAAGTGAGCAACTTTGGATAGCATGTAAAGTTTAAAGTAAAAACAAAAGTCAAAAATACCCCAAACCATCACCACTAATCTCCTAAATATCACTTATTATTCAGTGTGTGCCTACACAGTCACTGTGATGTCATTTTATATGTTTTTAAACATTTGACCTCAATGACAGTCCTGAAGGGTCAGCATGATTACACCCAATTTTATGGATAAAGATTGCTGAAGACAAAATGGGTCCATAAGTAAATCTGGTGAAGAAAGCTGATGGTGCCTGGCTATCAAAAGATATGTGGGGTCTTAAAGGCCTGAAGTTAAACAAGCAACCATCTAGCTGAGAAGCAACAAAGCCCACATGGAAGAAGAAAACCAGCCTGTGTGATCACGAGGTCTCGATAGGATCAGGTATCAAGTATCAAAGTCCCAGAACAAAAAAATCATGTCATAATGAATGGGGGGGGGGAGTGTGGAGTGGACACCCAAAGCCCATCTGTAGGCAATTGGACATTGCTTTACAGAAGGGTCATGGGGAGGAGACGAGCCAGTCAGTGTGCAGTGTAGCACCGATGAAACATACAGCTTTCCTCTAGTTCTTTAATGCTCCCTCCCGACACTATCATGACCCCAATTCTACCTTACAAATCTGGCTAGACTAGAGCATGTACATGAGTACAGATAAGAGCTGGAAACAAAATCTGTATATCCAGGACAGATGAACCCCTCAGGATCAATATTGAGAGTAGCTATACCAGAAGCAGAAGGGGAAGGTGGGGGTAGAAAACGGGAACCAGTCACAATGATCCACCTATGACCCCCTCCCAGGGGGATGAGAAGTAGAAAAGTGGGTAAAGCGAGACATTGGTCAGTGTAAGACATGAAAATTAATAATTTATAAATTATCAAGTGTTCATGAGGGAGGGAGAGGAAAAATGAGGAGCTGATACCAAGGGCTCAAGTAGAAAGAAAACGCACTGAAAATGATGATGGCAACAAATGTACAAATGTGCTTGACACAATGGATTGTGATAAGAGTCATAATAGCCCCCAATAACACCATTTATTCAAATAAAATAGAAGAAAAGAAATTGTGTCTTGAGGGGAATGAAGAAACATGGAGGCTCATATGGTTAGGAGGTAATCGATTTAGCATTCTAGCTAAGATACTGTGCTAGTGCAGTACTTCAAACTATCATCTCATTTTCTAGATTGACAAACTGAAGTTTAGAGAGAATTTAGTTGTCTTGTTCGGCGTCAACAACGAGCAATAGACACAGATGCATTTCCAACATGGATGTGACTTGAAAACCCTGACTTTTAAATCTAGGTTGCAGTTTCCATCTTCTCATAAATATTTTCATGAAGTTTTATGATCATGAATCTACTTCACTCTCAGCTAAGAGTTTATAGAAACCATGCTCAAATTAAGATTGGAAAATGAATATAACAAGCAATCTCACCACTCAGCAATAACTGCAATTTTTGTGTGTTGTTTCCTGAATACACTCACACACACACACACACACACACACAGGCCTTCTTTCCTGTCCTGCTTTATGGACTTTGTGCAACTATTCCTTCTTGCCATCTACCTCTGGATCTTCATTTCACTGGTTACTTGTCATTTGGGGCTTAGGTTAAATAGATGTTAGCCTTTTAGAGAATGTGTTCTTGAACTATTCCATATTCTTCATATTTCTGCTACATTTTATTTTTAGATTTTGTTGTCTCCACCTCTCAAGCTAGACAGTAACATACAGAAGTATACAATCTATTGTCTTTATCCATTCTGTATATCTTCTGTGATTAAAACAGTGCTTGGCACATAGTAGGCACACAATAAATATTTCCAAATGCATGCATGGGTAAACATTCTGTACACAGGAGTAAAAGTAATGGGAATTTATAGATAACCTTTACTAGGTACAGATGTCCAGATGCTGTTACCACACAACTCTGTTTGCTTATTGAATTACATTTGGATGTGTGTGTGTCTGGGAGGTGGGGGCACTATGCTCAATCCTCTAAATTGTTCAAGTCCATAAACCTTAATTTGCTTTCTTAAGTACTACATTAAAGTGCCTTGTTCTGTAACATATTATTAAATTTTTACTTGTTTATTGCCTGCTTTACCCAATTACAATATCAACTTTAAGAGGGAAAATGTTCTTCCATTTTGTTTATCTCTGGCACCTAGAATTGTGTTTGGAGCCTAGTAGATGCCCAATAAATATTTGGTTGAAAAATGATAGGCATCTCTTGATAACTATGTGGATATTCGGTCTTTCCCCGTGAATTAAGAAACATGTATCTGTGGGTCACATACTTTAGATCTCCAGTTAGCATGGCCTTCAGATACATAAATACCTTTAGGAAGGAGAGGGAAGCAGTGCACATGAAAGGTAACTAACATTCGTCAAGCTCTAAATATATATGAGGCATGTACAATTTTTCTCATCTGACAACAACTTTTAAAAGTAGGTGGTTTTGTCCTCATTATAAGATAAGGCCTAGAGAAGTTATTATTTACTAATAACTTGATTTAGGGCATCCAAATTGGTAGTAGCTGAGCAGGTGATTGACATAAAATAGGATTTGGAAGGCCAATGGGCTGAATTCATCCAGATTGTCACAAGGGTAGTGCAGTCCTCATTCTGCTCACCATGACTTTTGGATCCAGCCATTATTAGAAATAGTCATTATTAAAGCACCACAAAGTCTAAAGAGTAATAACAATGGTTTTGAATGTATGTCAGTGTATATTGTCAAATATTTTACACTGATATACATTTTTAATCATAAAAATTAATAAACGCCTTTGTATTGCCCAAACCACCAGCAAAAGGCATTCAAAAGCAAGGACATAATCTTTTCAGCATATGTTTGGGCACAGGGTTAATATCTTATATCCCCCACCAGAGAGATATTCCGTGCACTTGAACAGGCAATTTAAAGAAAAGCTCAATACCACAATGTGGTGCTCACAAATATTAAGACTTCCAAAGTTGAACATGAAGATAAAATTATCTGGGGAGCCTACCTGGCTGATAAAAGGAAAAAGCCCAATAATTTACACTATGATTTAAGGAACATATTGCTATCAAACAGATTCCAATTCCTAGAGACCCTATAGGACAGAATAAAACTGCTTCATAGGGTTTCCAAGACTGTCTTCTTTAAGAAAGTAAACTAGCCACGTCTTCTCTAATTGAACATACTGGTGGGTTTGAACTGCCTACCCTTTGTTTAGCATCTCTACACTTAATCACTGCGCCACAAACAATACTTGTGGAGGTCATGTAAATTGCTACATCTTTATTTTGGTGGAAGCTCATTTGGCACTATACGCTACAATAAAATGCCTTCATATCATTTGATTCAGAATTTCTACTTTTAGGAATTTATCCTACCAAAATGGTCTTTTAAATACGTAAACATTTACACACAAAAACGTTAAATGCAGTAGTTTTTGTAACCTTGAAACATTAAGACAATGAAAAATTCCAGAAAAAAAGTAATGACAGACCAGAAATGCCCATAGCTCTACATATATGGAAAGGGATAGCTGGATTGGAATAGTAATTTTAAACAAAAAATATTCTACAGTTCTTGAAAGAGAGTAGAGGAAGCTTTCACTGCAGTGACAGAAACATATCCAAGATGTTTTATGTGGAGAAAACCTTCAATGAAGTTATAATTGTTTTATAAAAACATTATTTCTGTATATGGACCCCCTGGGAGAAAGACCAAACTTTTTACTCCCATAGATTTACAGTTTTGAAAACCCACAGAAGCAGTTCTACCCTGCTTGTATGAGTTGGAATCAACTCTCTGGTAATGCATTTGGTGTGGGTTTTATGGACCCTCAAATTAATTAAATAACTCAAAAAATGTTAATATTGCTTGTAATTAGGAGGTGGAAAAGAATGCTTTCCTTCCCTTGGTTTATATGTATTTTTAAAAGTTTATATAATGAACATGTACTATTTGTGTTATAAAAAATAAAGATAGGGGTTATGTTTCCATACAAAATTATTCCAATCTAGTAATAGAAACCTAGGTTGTATAATCCAACAAATATAACATTTATATACATCCAAAAGCTTCTATAGATTCCTTTTTGATGCCATGCAATATAGATGAGGGTATACTTTTACAAAATTACTTACAGCATTCTGAAAGAATAAAGCCACATTTTGGCAATAGTGTTAGGTATACCCCAAATAATTTTTAATAATTAACATTACTTCACAAAGTAAAAGAAAGAATATGTAACCCTAAGTAAATCAGATGCCAGTGCAATGACCAGGGCTCTTAGGAAAATGAAGTGGTGGAGGGAACTCTCATATAAACCTGAGAAAATGATGTGACAGAGAGCACTTTTAAACATCGCAAATCCCACAGAGACTTAATAACTAGAAACATTGAAAGTGGAAAATGATAAGAGAAAAGCTGCTCTTTGTTCTTTGGAAGAAAGGGACAAGGATAGGGTGAGGGTCAGAGATAGACTATTACGTACAAAGCTTAGTAATTAAAAACGGTCTTTTGACATTCAACACTGACATTTTGGTGCAGCCTTGGTGTAACAAAGGAGCCCTAATAGCTCCTGCTTAGATTTCTTGGCTGCTAACAGAAAGGTCAGCAGTTCTAAGCCACCCGTCACTCCTGGAAAAACATGTGGCAGTCTTCTTCCTTAAAGATTTATACCCTTGGAAGCTATTCTATTCTGTTCTACCGGGTCCCTAAAGAGTGAGAATTGTCTTGATGGCTGTGGGTTTGCTTTTGGATGGCATAATAGTGACATTAAATCAACCTTGTCAGAATGTCCTATTTTTCTCTGAGAGAAAGGATCTTCAAGGGGAAAATAAGATGAAGAATAGCAATGGTATCGAAATGCAATCAATCAGGACAATTGCTTACCAGGTAACTAGAGTAATACTTGGACAAATTGTCTCTTGTATCTAAGGGAATAAAACCTTTTCCTCAACTTGTCTGATGGAATAGGCATGAGGTATACACTCCTTAGAATAATCAACCATTTAAGATCAAAAGCACAGCATTTACCCAAGTATAAAGTTCCAAAAAGTTAGGAAATAAGGAGATATGGAAATAGGAGACACAGGAAGGAAATAGGGTGAGTGATAGTACGTTGAGAGGATTGCAATCAATGAGATGAAAAAAAATGTTGAATAATTGTTGAATGAAAAATTGATGATCTAATCTGTAATGCTTCACCCAATTCAAAATAAACAGGTTTTTTTTTTTAGGGTACAAAAGTAGTGGAGAATCAAGGGATAACATGTCTTGTGTAATGGCTAGAGTAAACATTCTTTCTCTAACTTCGAAGAAAAATCAATTTCTCAAAAACAACCAAGTGGCTTTCTGTCTTCATCTTCTTGTTGATGAGCCATGCTGAGACCTGCGCAAGCCCTGTGATGCAGCCACCGCCTTCGGAGCCGCACCACTCTGAACCCACCGGCCTCTGAACTTCCTGCATTCTGCATCATTGCATGTAGTTGCGATTTCAGCCTTCAGCATGGATTACAACTCAATGTATAGAAAACCAAACCCCCCACTGTACAAAATAGGTAACATCATGGTAAGTGGAGGAAAGATTGAAATTGGCAAGGATTTTTGTCTTGCTTTGATTCACAATGAATGTTCATGGAAGAAGCAGCTAAGAGTTCAAAGAAACATTTTGTATTAGGTAAACCTGTTGCACCAAACCACTTGAAAGTGTTGAAAAGCAAAGATGATACTTTGATGCTAAGGTGAGCCTGACCCACGCCATGGAATTTTCAATGGCCTCATATACACGTGGAAGTTGGACACTGAATAAGGAAGACTGAAGAAGAATCGATGTATTTGAAGTTTGGTGCTGATGACGAATATTGAAAGTACCATGGATTGTCAAAGCAACAAGCAAATCTGTCTTGGAAGAAGTACTGCCAGCATGCTCCTTAGAAGCAAGGATGGTGGGAATTTGTCTCACATATTTTGGACATGCTGTCAGGAGAGACCAGTCCCTGGAGAAGGGCGTCATGCTTGGTAAAGTGAAGGGGCAGCTACAAAGAAGACCCTTGACAAGATGAATTGACACAGCGCTGCAACAGGGGTTCAAACATAAGAAGGCTTGTGAGGATGGTCCAGAACCAGGAAGGTTTTTTGTTCTGTTGGACATAGGGTCAGTGGTGGGATTCAAATAACTTACCAGTTGTTTGACTCTCATAATGACCGTTTTAAGGATTTTTTAAAAACCCAATATACTGAAAGGTGGTTTATTATTTCCGACAGTTAATACTTACATAAGAACAATAAGGTATACAAGATTATATCATGTTATAAGAAAGAGTTTCCAATACTAATGAAAAATATTAAATAATACCTGACAAAACCAATGAAACTGTTATTTAAAATATAAATAAATCAAATTTCAAAAATCAACACACAAATGCAATCCATACAATACGAATATACTGTAAGTAATGGCCAGTGGGTTTAAATATCAAATGTGAAATGAATATCCCTTACTTGAGAGCAAAAATTATAACGGCGATTTGCTTAATCTTTTTTATGTTTACTTGTAGCTCGGGTGAAAGGTGTTCCATTCCACAACTGATGCACATTGTACTTTATGGCGTTGGTTGCCATCTCCTTCGTGGACCAGCTCTCTTCTGTCTTCCTTCCTGGGCTCGCTGTCTCCATTCGCCCTTCTTTCCTGACCCTTTCTGCCATCCCAATTTTGCTTTGGTGCAAATGCTGCCTCTAGTTGATTGAATCAATCGAAGAATACTTTGCTCCCTGGTGGTTTATTTCCTTTGTGAAAAACAAACAAAAGAACACACTGCCATCAAGTCTACTCTTATTCATGGCAACCTTATATAGAGTTTCTAAGATCTGCAAGTCTTAATGGGAGCAGTTTCATCTCTCCCTCCCACCCTGCACTCCCCAGGAGAAGCTTTATAGGCCTGCCTGTTGTTTGGCTGAGATGCTGAGTGTTGGGCGCACAGAGTGGGGTGGATTCAGTTCCAGGCTGGAAGAGTGTCTAAGGGCCACAGTCTCAAGGTTTTGCTAGTCTCTAGAAGACCAGTAAGTCTGGTATTTTGTGATTTTAAATCTTGCTCTCTATATTTTTTCTCCATCCCTGTTCAGAACTTTGCATTGTGATACTACTAAAAGTGGTTGGTCTTGGTAGCTGGGGATCATCTAGTTCCTCTGGTCTGGATAGTGAAGGCTGTAGTTCACGTAGTTCCTAAGTCCTTTGGAATAATCATTTCCTTGAGCTTTCATTTTCTTCATTTCATTTTGTATGGCTACTGTCAAACTTTTAAGAACCCAGACACCACTTACTGAAGTAGGACAGAAAACATTGTCTTTGTGGACTCTCCAAAACAACTTAAACTCACTGCCATGGAGTCGATGCTGTCTCATGGTGACTTATCGTGACACCCCTGTGGGTTACTGAGACTGGAACTCTTTTGGGGAGTAGAAAGCCCAGTCTTTCTTCCACAGAGCGGCTGGTGATTTTGAACTACAAACCTTTCTGATTTTGCAGCCCAACCTGTAACTACTACACCATCATGGATTCAACCAAAATTCACTGCCACCGAGTCCATGCTGACTCATCGCAACCTCTTGTGGGTTCCTGAGACTGTTACTGTCTATGGGAGGAAAACCTAGTCTTTCTCTCACAGAGCTGCTAGTGGTTTCCAATTGCCTACCAAGCAGATTACACCCCAATGGGTAAACATTACACCACCAGGGTCCTTCCACCAAGGACTCCCTTGTGCCACTTGATGATTATGTAAACCTTGAAATAAATGTACCAAACCAAACCAAAAATCACTGCCATCCAATCAATTCTGACTCCTAGTGACCCTATAGGACAGGATAGAAGTGCCTTTGAGGGTTTACGAGATTGTAGTGCTTTACAGGTATAGAAAGCCTCATCTTTTCCCTAAGAAGCCCCTGGTGGTTTCAAACTGCTAACCTTTTGGTTAGTAGCCCAATGCATAACCACGAAGACTCTTTGGAAATGAATGTACAGAATGTACAGAAACAAAAATAAAATTTTATATCTATGAATTTTATTTCATTCTCAATCCAACATTCAAAATTTTAGGTTCTATTCCTCTCCCCCACTATCATGACCCCAATTCTACCTTCCAAATCCAGTTAGACCAGAACATGTACACAGGTACAAATAAGAGCTCACAACACAGGGCATCAAGGACAGATAAACCCCTCAGAATCAATAATGAGAGTAGTGATACTAGGAGGGTAAAAAAAGGGGGAGTGGGAAGGGGGAACTGATCACAATGATTGACTTATAACCCCTTCCCAGGTGGATGGAAAACATAAAAGTATGGTAAGAGAGACAGTAGTCAGTATAAGACACGAAAAAAAATAATAATTTATAAATTATCAAGGGTTCATGAGAGAGGGTGAGTGATGTGGAGGCGAAAAAATGAGGAGCTGATACCAAGGGCTTAAATAGAAAGAAAATGTTTTGAAAATGATGATGGCAACATATGTACAAATGTCCTTGACACAGTGGATATATGTAGGGATTGTGATAAGAGCTGTAACGGCTCTCAATAAAACGATAAAAAAGAATATTAGACCCATATGTAAGTTTAAAAGAGACCAGAATTTTGTGAATTAGATAAAGAATCTAAGGGTTATTACTGTAATATACTGTAATATTTGCATTTTACAGTAGCAGCAGACAGGTGGCTGGAATATCACTTCTGAGTGTTATTACTATACTGAGGAGTTATTTATAGAAAAGGTGTCCTATGTTAGGACATCAAAACCCTTTTTCCTTGTGACATTTCAGTGTCCAGGATTTTATCTTTTCCTTTGTGAAGAGATAATAATTGCATCTTACAAAGGAGATTTTACTGATTCATAAGGATCCATGAAACCTCAGCATCAATTCCAGTAAAAGCAATGCTGAGCACTCACCAATGATAAGGGTCCATTTCTAACAATAATCAGTGATACGAGAGGCACTGAATCGAGGAGTAAAAGACACATATTTGACATTGACCAAATCTGAATACGGATTATTGAGTTGGCAGATGCTTGAGCTTCTAAATCTTTCCTGTACTCATGGCACAATCTATCATATAGACACTGCTTGTGAGATGAGGCATTGGCAAACTACAGCCTGTAAGCCAAATCCAGTCCATCAACTGTTTTGTAAATAAAGTTTTATCAGAACATATTCAGTCATGCCTATTCATTTGTGTATTTGGCTTATTTTGCAGCACAACAGCAGAGTTAGGATTATATGGTATGAAAAGATTTAAATATTTACGTACTCGCCCTTGATTGAAAAATGCTTGCTGACCAGTATGATTATTTTAGCAGGTCCACTCCCTGCTCAGCCTAATGAAGTCTATGTTAGGTCTCTCTCTCTTTTTCCTCAAACCCATTCAAGCCCACTGCCATTGAACCAATTTTGACTCAAAGGACAGGGTAGAACTGCCCACGGGTTTCTGAGACCGTAATTCTTTATGGAAGTCGAAAGTCATCTTTCTCTCAAGGAGCGGCAGGTAGATTTGAACTCCTCACTTTGTGGTTAACATCCCAACATGTAATCACTGCACCAAAATGCTGGAGACAGGAATTGTTTAATTCTCAAGGAGTTACAATTGTATTAGGGACAATAGTTTTACGAGATTTAAGCAGCTCTTATTCTAAAAAATTTTTTTTTTAATTAAGAAAGTAAAAATTATCATTGGTATGTGCCACTGAGCTTATTACAACTCATAGTGACCCCAGGTGTTAGAGTAGAACTGCCCCATAGGATTTCCTAGGCTGTAATCTTTAAGATCACCAGGTCTTTTCTCCTGGTGGGTTAAAATCACAGAGTTTGGGTAGCATCTGAGGGCTTAATGATTGCATCACCAGGCTCTGCAAGGAAAAATGCACCGCCCCAAACGGAAGATTTGTCATTTTGTCAAGCAACATTAAATTCACAGGTATAGTTGACTAAGGCTGAGGACTCCTTAAAAGAAGACAATTGTGCAGGAGAGGCCAAAACTTTATTGTCTCTGGATGTGGGTGAGAAAAGACAGGATCTTTGTGACAGAAGGTGAAGTGAATGGGTAATGGACATCGTAGAAATGTGGAAAAGATAGTGCTTTCGTTTGGGTCAATACATTTTGAGGAAAACATAAGTTTGTTCAAGCTCTCAAGACTGGAAAATCGTGGGTTTTTCCAAAGCTTCTTAAACTGCCGTGGCTCCGGATGAGGTGGCATAACTGAATGTGGGGGTCGTGAAACATTTGGCAGCAGTGAAAGTTTTCTGTATACCCAACAACCAACAATTAATTCCAAATACAAAACATAATGAATTTAAGGTGATGCTGGCAGTGGAAAAAGTTTAAGAAGCCCTGTTCTAGACCAACCACCTCATGAAAGGCCCTCTCATACAAGAGCGACACCAGCTGTGGTTTATATTTCAAAGTTGCCAAAAAGAGGCTACACAGAGGGTCTATGTTTATATTATGAGTCACAGCAAGAACAGGTGGTGGGTCTGGGGCTTAACATCCACTTATGATGTCTCTGACACCCAGGATTGTCCCGAGGAGTTGTTTGTTTGTAAGAATACGTTGGGAAAATCAATGAGAGGATGAAAATACGTCTTTCTCTCACTGACTGTTTCATGTTTTAGACTCTTCCTTTCCATTTGCTAAGGAAAAATGACACCAATGTATAAGACATGTTGTAACAATGTAACTCTATCATCAAAATGTCAGTATCCTCTCTAGTGAAATGAGGTGCTACCGAGCATGGTCAGAATGAGTAAATAGGAGGGAAAAAATGAACAGATGAATGGATGAATGATACCCTAGATATAGAAAAGTTAATTAGCAATTACCACATATTTGAAAAATAGAGTCAGAATTCAAATACTGGTTTCCAGAAACTCCACTATCTTGGCTTCAAGGTGTTCCTCTTATTCCTAGATTTATTTTGAGGATGTAATGTGCCATATGCCAGATGTCCCAGCTAGTCACCATAATATTCATCAAAATTCTATAAGCCCACACCTTAGTCAGTTAACATTGATATCAAGGTCCGATAACATAGATGTGCTTAGGAAGTCAGGCCAAATATGATGTCCTATATCCACCTAAATTATTATTTTAACTTTATTTAAAGGACCTAAATGAAAGAACAAGAGAGGGGGAACCAATCACAATGATCTACATATAACCCCCTCCCTGGGGGACAGACAACAGAAAAGTGGGTGAAGGGAGACATCAGACAGTTTAAGACATGAAAAAATAATAATTTATACATTATCAAGGTTCATGAGGGAGGGGTATGGGTGAGGGGGGTCTGAAATGAGGAGCTGATACCAAGGGCTCATGTAGAAAGAAAATGTTTAGAGAATGATGATGTGCAAATGTGCTTGACGCAATGGATGGATGGATGGCTTGCAATAAGTGTTGTATGAGACCCCAACAGAATGATATACCTAAAAAAGAAAGAACAAGAGAGACATCTTTGGAGAATAGTAGCATTAAAGAAATAGAAACTTCTCTGGGAAGATGCACACATACAGAGGAATAAACAATAGGCCCTATTCTGGACAGCATAAGAAATAGGGACTTTCCACCCCCACCCCCTTCTCACGACTCATTAACCCAGGGGACTTTAATGAGGAGGAAGAAGGACCTGTCCTACAATTCAGATGAGAAAACTCAACCTGCAATTTAAGCAAGAGAGCAGCAACAAAGGGGGTTATTTCCTCCAAATTCTGACCATCTGCTCTAGAGTAGACATACGGATCCAGTGGAGTATCTGTCCCATTCTTGGTTCATTTCTATTAAAATTCCCTTTTCAATCTTCAAGCTGCAGTATTAATGTGGAAATGATAGTGAAGAACATCAAGTCTCAAATAGTTTTACAACGCATTTGCCTTCCAAATGTGTTATACTGTTGCCTGAGAAATATAGTTGGGTTTTTTACTGATAGAACCATGATAGACCCAAGAATTCCTTTTCACAGTGCCCAACTCCCATAGGCCAATTTCAGTTCTCCAGCAGGCCAAGTACCTTGCTGAATCCCATGCATCTGCTGACATTGTTCCTCACGTCTCATATACCTACAAGCACTCAGTCAACATGTCTTGAGGTTTTGGTGGTGATGATAACAAACATGCATTGTTTGTTTTTTATCGATAAGACCTAGGTTTGGGCACTCAGAAAGTTTATTCATCTTACACCAATGCCCTAAAAAGGAAAGGCCACAGACAGGAAATAGAAAGGCCTGGGTTGAATTCAGGGCTGTTAAACTTACATCTTGTAAAATTCAATATACGGAATGTAAGAAAAACTGAAATAGCGACTCTTGCCTTACATGGCTCACTGTAAGAAGCCCTGGTGGCATAATGGGTTATAGGTTGGGGCTGCTCAAGGTCAGTTGCTTGATTTCACCAGTCACCTTTAGGGAGATAGACGAGACTATCTCTTTCTATAAATATTTACAGCTTCAGAAACCCTAGGGAATAATTCTATTCTGTCCTATAGGGTAGCAAGGAGTCAGAATAAACCCAATAACAGTTGGTTTGGTTTATAATAAAGGAGACCACACCTGGCAAGCTCGTAGCACACTAGCAGACACAGCTTACATTTGTTTTCTTCACTTTGTAGCGGGCAGGGTCCATATTTCTTCGGGTGTCACATGTGCTCTAGGAGTTCTGTTTGGAATTTCATAAACAATTGTCACTGGACTGCCCAATATATAGTGTGCTATTATTCCTGCAGGTAGTTCCTATTAAAACGATTCCTTGGCCTTAACAGATCTTCCCTAGTTAGAAAACTGAGCACTTGAACAGCTGGGGTCTTGTGGATCTCCACAATGTTCCTGTACAGCTGAGCACTCGCCCCAGTTTCATCTTGGTGGACACAATGAACCTGCAGAGAAGACGGGACTGACCCAAGGGCCTGTCATCACTGATGCGTCTGGCCCTGGCACCCAGGCAGCAATCAGGCACCTCATTCTGGCATTCTGCTCTGCTCTTCTTTGTGCCTCCACTGTCTTTCTGAGACTGAAAGGTTAGCAGAGACTCTTGGATCATGTGTGTGCAGGGGTTTACTCTGGGATCTAGGAGACAGCAGAAAAAATAAAGTGAATTGAACAGGAAACAAAAAATGTGAAGATTTCCCCCTTATTTCAACTCATCGTGCTAATCATTCCATTAGAATCACATATATAAATTTGTTTTGTAGGTGAAAAAGAAAGGTCTATCAGCAATTCCATGTGGATCTTTGGTTGTTCTTTATGTTCCACAGTTCCAAATGTTTTCCAGTGACCTAGTTAGGCTATTTTATTTATGGCAATGCCACCTGTGCTGCACAAGTGAGGAGATGGCATGAGAAGGGAAATTTGCTGAATGCCTAGTATCTGCCAAAAGCTGTTTGGCACTTGGCATACTTTTTGAAGCTCGCAGAGAAACCTTATAAAGTAGATACTGACATTCCTCTTTTATTACTAATCTTTTCACTAATTATGCACTTTGAGGCTCACAGAAGTTAACTGTTTTCCCAAAGTTACACAGTTAATAAGTGGCAGCGCAGGGGTTCTAACCCAGTTGTGTCTGACTGGAAAACCAAACTCCCCTCACTGCCTCACCACCTCCCCTTTACATGGTGAATGTACAGAATTCAAAACCAGGTTGGTCTAAACTTGTTTGGCACAGTTCATGTGAGAATATGGACATATTTGTTAGTAATCTTTATCTCCCTCAAATGGCCATGCATAGTAGAGAATTGGTTCTCTGAGTCTGAAATTTAGGAGGAACAAATTGTGGGATGAAGACATTTTCAATGCCTCACATAAAATCATACCCCATAAATATTGCTTGAATGAATGTATAATTGGGTGACTCAGGTTTTTGAGTCACCAGCAAGTAAAATTGAGAATACATCCTTCTAATCTTGTGTTACGCAGATACATTTTCACAGTATTTGTGATCATACTGTACAAATGGCTTCATGATCCCTTTTAAAATAAATTGTTAATGATTTTTAGTAGCTTTAAAATTTCAGGATATAAAATTCAGCTGGTTGAGAAACATTTCTCCTTTTTATATATACAACTTATCTTAGTATATGTTCTAAAGGCCTCATTCTATTTGATGTGGAAAACCTAATCTGCCAATTGAAAGTAAATTCAGTCTCTTCAGGTTTTCTGAAGGAATTTTATATGAGTGAAATAAACTTAGGGCTGGAATTTAAGTCCTAAGGGCCGGGGAGCTTATACTGTATCATGAAATCCTGGGAGAGGGAATAAGTAATCATGATTTATCAAGCAGCAGTAAGGCCTGGGAGAACAAACTCAAAAGCAGATCAACCCCACTGCCATCAAGAAGATGCTGATCCGTGTGAGAGAGTCTCCGAGACTGTAAATCTTTATGGAGCAGATAGCCATATCTTCCTGCTGAGGAACAGCAGCTGTGTTCTCTGGGATGCTGACCTTGTGTTTAGCCAATGCTATGAACCACCCTAAATAGAGACAGTGTGAACTCGACCCATTAACTCTCCTTATGAGCCTGACAAAAGGGGTCCTGGGGAAGACAGCGCGGATGGGGAAGACTTGCCCATGTCAGTATAGGAATTACTATTCTAGACAACACATTTTATTTTTTAATTTTTTTCAAACCAACAGCCTTACATTATTTATTGTTAACCTTGATGCAGAAGCATAAAAACCAAGGAAGAAACCAGATGATTTGCCAATACAAGTTCAGTCGCTCAGATGGTGGCCAAAGTCTTAATGCAATCAACATGATGTGAGCCTGGGCAAATGCAGCCATGCGTGCCATCCCTCAGGGGGCTCCCTGCAGATCCAGCTTGGTTCTTTTCCAATGTCTTCTCTTGGAGTTGGACCTGATCTTATTACCGGGGTTCATTTGAATCCACTGGGGAATGGGCCGATTCTGCTTCTGTTTCTGGGCCAGGAATCTCCTGATCCTGAAAGTCTTATGAGACGACATGGTGAAGTTAGAGCAACACCACACTCAGGATGGCGGAGAAGCAGAGAGAGACAGCACATTTGAGACAGCAATTCTATCCCTACCTTTTTTGGAAATGGTGACACCTAGAGGAAAAATGCATTTTGGCGGGAGGGGCACAGGACTAAGGACTTCTTCTTTAAAAAATAAATAAATAAAAGTCTCACTGCCTCCAGGTCAATATTGACTCCTAGAGCCCCTATAAGACATAGTAGAATTGCCCCCTGTGAATTTCGAGAACTGGAACTTTTCACAGGAGTAGAAAGCCATATAGCAAGATGAAGGAGTAGAAAGCCGTGTGGCAGGATGAAGAATTACTTGACGCATTTCCTTCCCCCTCACACGGGCTTTTAACCCTGGTTGGGATACACTTCTCTATCTGTCCGAAAATCTGGGTGGCTATAGCCTCACAAGAATTCTCCTTGCCATGGCTTCATTTCAAATAAAGGTCAGAGAAGATCTGACGTAGTCCCAGTGTGTTTCCCACATCCCTTAGACTTGTAGGAAGATAGACTTTTTTTTTTCTCTGAGAGTTTTGAACCAGTCTCCTGGTCGACATGGGGTGTCATGATGGGAACTCAAATATCTTGGGGATATATTACTGACAGGTAAAGATCAAGAAAGACACTACATAAGTGGTCAATAATTACTATAAAGATGAGAAGAAAGGGGCATGGGAAACCAGAGTGCTAGAAATGTGAAAAACGAAATGCAATTAAGAGAATGTTGACACATTATGCATAATATAAGTAATACCATTGGCCATTTGTGTAGAGATTGTCAAATGAGGACCTAATTTACTGTGTAAACTTTCACCAGAAACACACACAAAATATTTTAAACAACAATAATAAAGACAGAACTTAGAAGTCATGTGAGGAGAAGTTGGAGGTGAGGTGAGGTAGACAAGGTATAAACTTATAAACTGATAATCATAAATTAACTATTCAAAGCAAGAAGGAACTGAATTTATCCATAATTGTGGGCCTTATGTTTTTTTACTTACAGCTGAATGGGGGCTCCAATGGAAATCAGGTTCAGTAGTGATATCGAATGCAGGAGCCCTTGTGGTGTAGTGGTTCAGTTAGTCTTGGGACCCGAAGGAGATCACTATGAGTCAGCATTGGCTCGATGGCAGCGGGGATATTTTTTATGGTATAGAAAAGTACACAAAGCTCACAATTGCTTTCCTGTGTGGCTTGAGAAATCATATCTATCATACCTTTTTCCCTTTTGGGAAAAACAATACTTATGCATTGGAAAAAAATTTTAGTCATTTTACTGGGGGCTCATACAACTCTTATCACAAAACATACATACATCAGTTGTGTACATCACATTTGCACATTTCTTACCCTCATCATTCTCAAAACATTTACTCTCCACATAAGCCCATCAGCTCCCCCCTCCTTCACGAACCCTTGATAATTTATAAAATTTTTTTGTCATATCTTACACTGTCTGATGTCTCCCTTCACCCACTTTTCTGTTGTCTGTCCCCCAGGGAAGAGGTTATATGTAGATCCTTGCAATTGGTTCCCCCTTTCCACCCGGTCTCCCTCCACCCTCCCAGTATCGCCACTCTCACTACTGGTCCTGAAAGGATCATCCATCCTGGATTCCCTGTTTTTCCAGTTCCTATCTGTACCAGTGTACATCATCTGGTCTAGCTAGATTTGTGAGGTAGAATTGGAATCATGATAGTGGGCGGTGGGGAGTAAGCATTTAGGAACTAGAGGAAAGTTGTATGTTTCATTGTTGCTACACTGTACCCTGACTGGTTCGTCTCCTCCCCACAACCCTTCTGTAAGGGGATGTCCAGTTGCCTACAGATGGGCTTTGGGTCCCACCCCGCACTCCCCCTCAATCGCAGTGATATCATTTTTTTGTTCTTTGATGCCTGATACCTGATCGCTTCAACACCTCATGTTTACACAGGCTAGTGTGCTTCTTCGATGTGGCCTTTGTTGCTTCTGAGCTAGATGACTGCTTGTTTACCTTCAAGTCTTTAAGACCCTAGATGCTATATCTTTTGATAGCTGGACTCCATCAGCTTTCTTCACCACATTTGCTTATGCACCTGCTTTGTCTTCAGTGATTGTGTCAGGAAGGTGAGCATCATGGAATGCCAGTTTAATAGAACAAAGTGTTCTTGCATTGAGGGAGTACTTGAGTGGAGGCCCAATGTCCATCTGTGACCTTAATACTAAACATATACATATATGCACATAGATCTATATCCCCATCATCCTTTATAAATATATTTACATATGTAAATGCATTTATTTAGACCTCTATAAATGCCCTTTGCCTTCTAGCTCTTTCCTCTATTCTCTTTGACTTTCCTCTTGTCCCACTATCATGCTCAGCCTTCATTTGGGTTTCAGTAATTCCTCGTGGTTACATTACCCTTGGTCACGCCCTACCAGGCTTCCTACACCCTCCTCACCACGGATTTGGATCACTTATTGCACCCTTGTCCCTGGTTTTGTTAACACCACTTCTTTTCCCCCACCACCCCCTCTCCCATGTCCCCCTGGAACTGTCGGTCCTGTTGTTTTCTCCTCCAGATTGTTTATCCAGCCTGTCCTATCCAGACAGGCCTGCAGAGACAACATGCATAAAAACAAGACAGAGCAAAACCAAGCAACAAAAGAAAAGAAAACAAAACAACAACAAAACAATGACAAAACAAAAACATAAAAACCCCGACATAACAACAACAAGAAAGAAAAGCTTGTAGCTAGTTCAAGGACTGTTTGTTGGCCTTTAGGAGTATTTTCCGGTCGGTGATGAGGGTGCCAAGTCTTGGCCCCAAAGTCTATTTTTGCTATTCCCTGGGGACTTCGTTTCTCTGTTCCCCTTGCTGTTCTGTTGCAAGCCTTTAGTGTTTTGCCTTGATGTGGTGGGCGTGATTCCCACACTGTGTCTCCACTGTTGTCCCCTGTAGGGCTATGGGTCAGTGAGGGATGTCGTGTCTCATAGTGGGGCCGGCCATATGGTCTTTGCATTGGAAAATTTTTATAATATTCAGCATATAATAACTCTTTCTTAATTGGAGTCAGAAGTGAAACTTAACTACTCAGAAAAAATATAGAAAGGAGTGAGGTTTATTTAGTAAAGAAAATATTCCTACTACTCCTTTCAGGCCCATACTGACACCCCCCAGCCATTTCCAGTTTTCAAAATTCCCTAAGACGTGATCGAAACACATTTTTGTTGTAAAACACTTTAATGCTAAGATGCATGAAGCTTGGAAGACGAGTCTGTCTATATTTTTTTCTCCAAAGACCTCTTTTGATAGTTTAATATATGTATTAAAACTAAACGTGTGTGTATATACAAAAGCCAAAACCAAACCATGGCTATCATGTTGATTCCAACACATGGTAACCCTGTGTAGGGTTCCCAAGATTGAACCTTCATGGGAATAGACAGCCTCATGGAGTGCCTGGTGGAGTTGAACCATCCACCTCGCTCTGAGCAGACCAATGCTTAGCATATGATGTCACCAAAGCTAAACACACAAATTAAGTGTTCCTCTAAAGGAGCGGCATAGTGGTTAAGCGTTAGTCTGTTAACTAATCAGCAGTTCAAAACTATCAATAGCTCCGTCGGAACAAGGCAGGGCTTTCTACTTCCATAGAGAGTTACAATCTCTAGAAGTAGGGCAAGCTGCAAGGCGGAGTGAAGCTGTGCCATAGGCACTGGAGGGTCTGATCTAGTGGGATTCTGTCTTCGCTAGCACCTGAGGAGGGCAGTGGCTGCACGCACACCATGGGTTGCAGCAGCAGCAGCCCCTGTGGCCTTAGATTGTTACAGTGATGGCCAGGCCCTGCAGACTAAGGATGGCAGAATCCAGAGATGTGGAACCTGCCTGTGGGAGACTGCTGGGCATTCGGACAGGGCCCAGCAGGGGTATTTTTGTGGCTGATGCCTGCAAAGGACTATTTGAAGTAAATCCCTGGAAATACAAAGCAAAAACACTGTTGTCTTCTGAGACACCATTTTAGGCGGGGAAATGTCCTTTGCTAATGATCTGGCAGTAACTCGGGATGGGAGGAAAATTCATCATACATATTCTAGCAGCAAATTGCAAAGCTGTGACGATCCGCTTTTGGTTATGGAGGGGCCAGATGACTGGGCATCTGCTAGAATTTGACACTGTGACCAAGGAAGAATAAGTCTTAATGGACCACTTGCAATTCCCTAAAGGAGTTGAGTTTTCTCCAGAGGAGGACTTTTTCTTGGTGGCAGAAATGACCATGGCAAGGATCAGAAGCTTCTATGTACCTGGTCTGATGAAGGGAGGGGGCAGATATGTTTGTGGAGAACATTCCTGGATTTCTGGACAACACATGCCCAGCAGCTCCAAGGGATATGCTAACCCTGGGTTTTCCATGTTGGATTAAGTATCTGAGAGACTTTGGATTAACAAAGTAATTTTTAAGCAATTCAGTCAGGAGATGGTGATGAAGTTTGTCCCATAGTACAGCCTCATCCTAGAACTCAGTGACAGCAGGACCTTGTGGAGAAGCCTGCGTGCTCCCATAGGCCTAGTGGCCACATATGTCAGTGAGGTCCATGAAACATGATGGACACCTATACTTGGGCCCCTTTCCTCTCCGAGCTCAGCCTTGAGTCTGTGTGACCTGCTGAGAGCTGCCCTTAGACCATGCCAGGCAACATCTTACTGGGGCTTCATACTAGGGCTGTGGTGCTGCGAAGGGCCAGTGGGTTTAGGGGGAACCATGGACACAGTTCTTATCCTGTGCACCCATCAGTTCTCAAGTCTTCAGAGGCGGCTGCTGTGTACATCAGGGTGCAAATCCCCAAGTTTTTCCTTCACCTGGACTTGGGTTGGTATTTTTCTGTCATAGGGAAGATAAATCCATGTAAAGGCATTTTCTATTTAGCTAATGATTTCTCTGTCCATTAGGTGTCGAGGAGTTTGGAACCTGATGCACTTTAACCAAGACTCAGGGTTTGGTGAATGGAACAGTAGATGAGCTGCCCAAGGGTCTGGCCCTGGCTGCTGGCTCTGTCCTGCCAACCACTGTATCATTAAACTAAGGGAGCACAGGGCCTAGAGCTGTGTGGGTAAGTTATATGGAACTATATTCTCAAGAGTTGTGTTGGGAATTGGAAGAGGGTGTGAGTTCCACTCTGCAGCTTGGAGGAGGGGTCCCTTCCATGTGCAGGAGGGTATAGATCTCCCAAAGTGTTTCTGGGGTCTGCAGTCAGTGAACAAGAAAGTATGTCTATTGCCGTAGTGTTGCAAGGACTTCATGAGTTTTCTCTTCATAAACTCACAATGGCACTGGAATCTACTGATCCAGTGATTCAATTACACACTTATAAATGTAGGAGAGTGTTGTTCACACACCTTTGTTCCTACAGACATGGAGAGGGTGCAATTGAGTGTTAGAGACCCTGAAATGTTGAATATCTCGACAAATATGTCTACACATTGGTCATAAGTTTCTTAGGAAAGATTCACTTAACTATGGTCATATTAAAACTTTCCTGCTGCTTAAGCTTTTTATGCTAATTATCTAGAATTGTCATCTCTAGTTTAATATTTTAGCAGTGTCTTGAAATTTCATTTCTCTTCTATTACTGATTCTCATTATACATAGTAATGAGGATTGTTTTTGCTGAGAAATTTGTCTTCGTGATAGGTGATCTCTCAGTACCACCCTGCATCTCATGCTGGTCTGTCCTAAGCCTTCTGAGGGCTGGTGTTACGTGAATACAGTGGAGTAGATTCAAAGATTGACTTCAACCTGGTTGATGGAACCTGTGTTACATCAAATGACCAACTGCTCATATTGTGTATGTGACTTTAAATGAAGGAAAACTGAGTAGTAAATTATTAAATACATTTTAGTAGCTAGTGGTATGCCTCATAAATTAGAAATCAGCCACTACCCAATCATTCAATCATAAAATTCACTTAAATGTGCTAAACTTACAAATTCACATCTTAGATCTTCAACTGAGAACAGAGGGCTTTGCTTTTTAGTGCTCATTTCTCACCAGTACAGAGAAGCTTGAAAATTGGTTTTCACACGTTGCAGCAAGAGTCTAAGTTTTGACTTTATGCTGATTTTCTGTCTCAAAAGTGTCCTTCTTGTGTTCTATCTGGTACTTTGGCCTAGTAAGGTGTAAAAGACAATCTTCTGTTTAGATGTGTGATTTGCTTTTCTGTGAACACAGAAAGGGTTGTATTGATGAGAATTATTAACATGCTTTAAAAAAGAAGAAGAAAGTCACACTCTCTGAAACTCACAGAGGCAGCTCTACCCTGTACTATAGGGTCACTATGAATCAACATTGGCTCAATGGTAGTGAGTTTTTTAGGATGCTTAGCTTTGTTGAGTTGGCCACCTAGGTCCTGTGGACCCCATATACAGGGGAACAAAATGCTGCCCAGTCCAGCACCCACACCTTGGCAACCCTTGTGAGATATATGTATATATATATATATATATATATATATATGGATTCTGTCTTAGTTTACACATTCCAATGAAAACTGTTCAACATCATGGTAACACACAAGCCACCAATGACAGATGGGCAGTGGCTGCGCATGAGCTGTTCACTCACTGCCATCGAGTCAATTCTGACTTATAATGACCCCATCGGACAGGGTCAAATTGCCCTGTGGGTAGCTGAGACGGTAACGCTTTATAGAAGTGAAAAGCCTCATCTTTCCCCATGGAGCGGCTGCTGATGTGAAACTACTGACCTTGCAATTAGCAACCCAATACCTAAGTCAAATTGTGGTCTCTTGCATGGAAGGTGAGAATTCTATTACTGAACCAACACTTCCTGTAAATGACAGTACTAAATCAGGGCAAGAGACAATTGAATCTGAACATTCTGTCACTGCATCAGGCAGCACCTTGTGGTATGAGACATCTTCAAAATAGCACAATTGTCCCCAAACACAAACTTAACTGCCATTCAGTCAGTTCTGAATCATATTGACACTCTAGGACTGATAATAACTGTCCCTCTTGGTTTAGGAGACTATAACGCTTCATGGGAATAGAAAGTCCCACCTTCATTCTCTGGGGTGGCTGGTACATTTCTTGACCTTGTGGTTAGTGGTATAATAAATAACCCACTATGCCACTAGGGCTTCTTTTGACAGCTGTCTAGGAAAGGTGAAAGATTTGCTGCCTCTGGGGTGGGGTCTTGGTGGTAGAGGCTTGCAGTGAATGTTCAGATAGAGATCTGGAAATGGCAATGCTTCGTATTGGTGTGAGTGGTAGATTGTTTTCAAAGATGGCTGAAATAGTGCCTCCCATTCCACGTGCTATTTTTAAAATCGTTTTATTAGGGGCTCATACAACTCTTATCACAATCCATACATACATCAATTGTGTAAAGCACATTTGTACATTCATTGCCCTCATCATTCTCAAAACATTTGCTCTCCACCTAAGCTCCTGGCATCAGTTCCTCCTTTTGTTCCCTCCCTCCCCGCTCCCCACTCCCTCATGAGCCCTTGATAATTTATAAGTTATTATTTTGTCATATCTTCCCCTGTACGATGTCTCCCTTCTCCCACTTTTCTGTTGTCTGTCCCCCAGGGAGGAGGTTATATGTAGATCCTTGTAATCAGTTCCCCCTTTCCAACCCACCCTCCCAGTATGCCGCTCACACCACTGGTCCTGAAGGGATTATCCTCCCTGGATTCCCTGTGTTTCCAGTTCCTATCTGTACCAGTGTACATACTCTGGCCTAGCCAGATTTGTAAGGTAGAATTGGGATCATGATAGTGGGGGGGGGGCGCGGGCGGCGGGGGAGAGGAAGCATTTAAGAACTGGAGGAAAGCTGTATGTTTCATCGTTGCTACACTGCACCCTGACTAGCTAATCTCCCCATGACGCTTCTGTAAGTGAATGTCCAGTTGCATATAGATGGGCTTTGGGTCTCCATTCCGCACTCCCCCTCATTCATAATGATATGCTTTTTTGTTCTTTGATGCCTGATAACCTGATCCCTTCAGCACCTCGTGATCACACAGGCTGGTGTGCTTCTTCCATGTGGACTTTGTTGCTTCTGAGCTAGATGGCCACTTGTTTACCTTCAAGCCTTTGAGACCCCAGACACTATATCTTTTGATAGCCGGGCACAATAAGATTTCTTCACCACATTTGCTTTTTTACCCGCTTTGTCTTCAGTGGTTGTGACAGGAAAGTGAGCATGAAAGAATGCCAATTTAATAGAAGAAAGTATTCTTGCATTGAGGGAGTACTTGAGTGGAGGCCCAATGTCCTTCTGCTACCCTAATACTAAACCTATAAATCTATGCACATAGATATATTACCCCATCCTCATATATAAATATATTTGCATATGTACATGCCTTTATTTAGACCTCTGTAAATGCTCTTTGCCTCCTAGCTCTTTCCTCTATTTCCTTTGACTTTCTTCTTGTCCCACTATCATGCTCAGCCTTCATTTGGGTTTCAGTAATTCCTCTTGGTTACATTACCCTTGATAATGCCCTACTAGGCCTGCTACACCCTCCTCACCACCGATTTGGATCACTTGTTCTTCCCTTGTCCCTGGGTTTGTTAACACCACTACCTTTCCCCCCACCTCCCCCTCTCCCATGTTGCCCCGGAACTGTAGGTCCCATTGTTTTCTCCTCCAGATTGTTTGTCCAGCCTATCTTATTTGGACAGACTTGCGGAGACAATAACATGCACAAAAACAAGACAGAAGAAAACCAAGCAACAATGTACAACAACAACAACAACAAACCAATGACAAAACAGAGAACAAAACACAACAAGAAAGAAAAGCTTGTAGTTAGTTCAAGGACTGTTTGTCGGCCTTTAGGAGTGTTTTCCAGTCCAGTCTGTTGGGGCACCACACCCTGGCCCCAAAGTCCGCCTTCAGCATACCCTGGGGACCTCACCACTCCATTCCCTTGCTGTTCTGGTGCAACCCCTTAGTGTTTTGCCTCGGTGTGGCGGGATCAGATTGGGCGCAATTCCCACATTGTGTCTCCGGTGTTGTCCTTGTAGGGCTATGGGTCAGTTAGGGACGTCGTGTCTCATAGTGGGGCCAGCGATGTGATCCTCTCTGTGGACTGGCTGCTCTAATTGGGGTCATCGTCCTCAAGGCCTGGCAGGCCGGGATGTGCTCCACTCTCTCCTCCTCCCCTTTCAACTGCTCCTGTGTGCTCTGACCAGATATGTCCCTCTCTTGGAGCTGCAGATTCAGTGCCATCCTTTGAAATAAATTCTTCTGGGGGGAGGGGCAGGTGTCCACGTAGTAGTTGGGATTGGGGCGACCCCTCAGACCTCTCCACTGGTTCTCTACTCCACACCAGCATGTTGCATTCACATCTTGGAGCACTGGGTTGATGTCTGGTCCCTCTTTCCCTGTGGAGATGTAAACAATACCCTTCCCTTGGGTGGGTTAGTGCCCAGTGCCCTCACTACTCATTTCTTTTATTATTATTTTTCCTTGTGACACCTACTTTTTAGTTTGCTACCATATGTATCCCTGTATTTGGTCTGGTCCCTGACATACTACCTGGTCCACACCCTAGGAATGTTTGTATACAGTAGCTTTTCCCCTATGCCGCTCTTGCATTTTTTTTTTAAACGCTTACCTCAGTGGACTCATGTTGTACTTGTTATTTTGTGCTTGGCTTACTTCGCTTAGTATGATTTCCTCCAGTTCTTCCCATGCAGCGATGTGCTTCATACATTCATAAATGCTTTTTAGCGATGCGTAGTACTCCACTGTATATATGTACCACAGCTTTTTTAATACACTAGTCAGTTGATGGAAATTTGGGTTGCTTCCAACTCCTTGCAATTGTGAACTGTGCCACAATGAACATTGGAGCAGAGATGTCTGGATGTGGTTTGTTTCTCATCTGTTCTGGGGAAGTTTTCCTCCAAGAATTCGCTCACTATTGTTGTAGATGACTTCTTTGTTGTGTATTCCTCCGGTAAGCCAATAATTCTGATGTTTTTCCTCTTCATACCATCAGACATAGCTCTTAGGTTTTCTTCAGCTTCTCTGATGATCTTATTAGATTTTTTGTTCGCATTTATTAAAGTCTGCTTGGCTGCTCTCCAAGTCACTGGTGCAGTTCTCTCCTTCCTCCAGTTGATTCTCAAGGTCTGTTTATCTGCTACTGGTTTTTGTTATCTCCTCCCTACACTCTTGTATTTCCTTTTGGTGTATGGACTTTATCTCCTCTATCATTTCATCCTTTTCCTGCATTGTTTCCTTCATATCCTGTATGACTCCAGGCAGCATTCTGAAAATTTCTTTCTGTAGCAGCTCAATGTCTGCTTCTTTGCAAGTCATTGTGTTCAGGACATCTTCTGCCATTGCCTTTTGTTTCTCCTGTTTTTTAGTTGATGTCATTGGGGCTGATGGCTGTTTGTGTTGTATTGACTTAAAGGAGCCAGGTGCCATTTTCCAGGGAGTCAAAGAGCACTGGCTTTCTCTGGGATTCTTGTAGGAACGCTTCTTCTAACAGCCTACAGCTAATTTCACTATGAAATTAACCTGCCACTTTATCCTCCTGTGGCTTCCCTCTCAGAGGAGTGACCCAGAAGGCTGGTGGGTTGCCTGCTTTGGTGTTGTGGAAGTTGGACAGAGGTTTCTGCAGCAGCTTGGAACATTGATGGCTGTTGGCCGAGCTGCCTTAGGCCCCCAGGCACACAGGCAGGAATTCCCCATTACGAAGTTGGGCGGAGTATCCCCTGGTGGGGTTCGGCAGGGCTTTCCCTAGCCTGGGCTTGCTGTTCAGGGTGGAGCTCACCTAGCTGGGTGTGGCTCGGGTGTAAATGCCCTAGGCTAAGGGGAGTGGTCTGGAGGTCAGCAGTGGAGTGTGAGAGAACAGGAAAGAGACAAAGAGGAGGAAAACATTTAAAAAGTAAGCCTGCTGAGACTCCGTGGGTATAGAGAGAAGAGAGGGCAACAAAAGTAACAATGTAGTTGAGCCCCGATCCCTGCCCGTGGAGCTGCAAGAGTTTACTCCGTGCCACGAGGAAGTGGCTGCAAGCTGTGGCTGTGTAGAGAAAAGCCCCCTGTGCAGCCCTCCTAGCGTGTGGTGGGATAGAGAGAAGAGGGGGGGCGGGTAACAATGTAGCCAAGCCCTGATCCCTGCCCATGGAGCTGCAAGTGTTTATTCTCTGCCCTGAGGCTGGTGGCAGCAAACTGTGGCTGTGTTGAGATTAAGCCCCCGCACAGACTCCAGATGGTCCTGGCTCCAGCCGAGCCAGTGGCGGGGCAATGGTCAAGCCCAAACTGGCCTCCACTGTGGTAAGCCAAAAGCCCCCAATCCCTCAAAACCCTGTGGGTCTGTGCATACTTATCTTTATGATGCTTCTCTTGGGATCCAGCAGTGTTAAATTACACTCTAAGCAACTCTCTTGGGCTAATTTCTGCAGAGTACCTCTGGTATGTGTTACTCCGTTGCCATCTTCCCAGAAATTCCACATGCTATTTTGCAATGTGGCCTTGTCACTATCTCATCAAGAAAATGAGTCTATTTTCTCTTCTCTTGGCCCTATGTTTGCTTTGGGTCAATAAAATTCAGCTGAATTTATGCAGCATTTCCAAGACTGGGCCTTAAGAGGTTTTCAGATTTTACTTTTGCCTCCCGGTATGCTCCTTCCTGGAACATAGTCACTATGCTGTGGGGAGTATAAGCAACCATAAACAGGAACTTCAGTGGAATACTGAATTTCCCTGGTGCTGGTCCCAACCGAGATCGCAATAGATAGGCTGAATCAACCATCAGATATATGAATAAGGCCGTTTTTGACATTTGGACAATCTCAGTGTCCTGGATTGAAGCAGAAGAATCATCCAGTCAACCCATTTAATCATGAAATAATATATTCTTGATGTTTTGTGTTATTTGTTATCCAGCCAAACATCGCCAAACAGTGATTATGGTTGGAATGGTAGAATCTGAGGAAAACCATGTTTATGAATACTCTCAAAAATCTGAAAATTCATCAGTAAGAGTTTGATGGACAATGATTTCAGCAACTCATTTCTTGCAGTGCATTCTTCTACACAAGAACTGCTCAGAAAGGAAGACATCAGTTTCAGATCATATTCTAAAATTCTAAACAAAAGGTGTAATTTGTTTTGGAATTCCACTACACAGTTAGTGACTTTCGAGCCTAATGCCTGCATATGATTCCTCTGCTTCTTCTTTGTTTTAAAATTCCTAAGGGGTTGTGAGAATGGTATGGCGGTTTTGGAACAAATATATGATTGTTTCATATATTTACAGACTTATTTCATCGATGAAGGGACAATTTTTATCAAAATACAATAAATGTTTCATAATGAACAACTTTCCCTTAGTATCAATTCAATAAAAAAGCTGTGCATTGGAAAAAATGGTGCCTGTCGTCACCCAGCTTAAGGCGTTTTAAAGGACGCTTTAGAGAAAGAAAAGTGTATTAGGGCATTTAAAAGCAAAAATCTGAGCGGAGGCTTTTAAAGCCCTAGATGATGGACATGAACTTTCCCCACCATTGTCTCATGAATTCAGCAAACAGAAGTTTCTGTCCTTGTAGTAGAGTCTGATCAACCTGTAATTCCATTGGACAGACAATTTCTCATCTGTGAACTGAGCTTATTTGAGGAACCAAAAGATAATACACTACCTCTTTTATATGGATTTTAAGCTCACTTCTTGTATGGGTCTAAGAATGGCTTACAGAGTGCATTTCTGAAAGCGCATTCTCTTCAGCTCTCAAGGCCCAATTTTAGCAAGCAACAGATGGAGTAGAAGGAAGCAAATAGATAATCTAGGAACAGGAAAGGAGAAAAACTTAAGTGTTACAGATCTTCATGTTTCCCCAGCAGTGAATACATGGCACTTCCACTTGAGGCATCTTTTGTCTTAATATTGGATGCATGAAATAACTTATTTTTTGTCCCACTGTCACCAAAATGTACCTCACATATAAGCATTTTGTAGGACTATAAGTTTGTGCACAAGACCTTGTCCTTCATGTGTTTCAGCAATTGTTAATAAGAGTTAACTGTCATCTAGCTTAAAGGGCTTGATCTGACCTAAAATGTGTTCTTTTTAGGAAGTATTTTAAAAGTGTTCTAGCAACAACAGATATGTGAGAAATGAAAAGGCACTTTTTTACCCTACACATTCTTCTAAAAAATTACAAGCCATAAGCACTGCAATTTCTCCAGCTAGCATTTACGTAGAAAATGCAGGAAAAGTCAGTGGTTTAAGATAAAAAACCACAACACTTACATGGACACTAAAAACCACATTTCTATGTGGTGAAGAAAGCTGATGGTGCCAGGCTATTAAAAAATATAGCATCTGGGGTCTTAAGGGCTTGAAGATAAACAAGCGGCTATCTAGCTAAGAAGCAACAAAGCCCACATGGAAGAAGCACGCCAGCCTGTGTGATCATGAGGTGTCGAGGGGATCAGGTACCAGGCATCTAAGACCCAGAACAAAATCATACCCAAGGTGAATTGGGGGTGGACATGGAGTGGAGACCTAATACTCATCTGTAGACAATTGGACATCCCCCTACAGAGGGGTCATAGAGAAGAGATGAGCTAGTCAGGGTGCAGTATAGCACTGATAAAATACACAACTGCCCTCTAGTTCTTTGGTGCTCCCCGGCCCCCGCCCCCTCCACTCCCACTATCATGACCTCAATTCTACCTTACAACTCAGATTAGACCAGAACATGGGAAATCCAGGATAGATAAACCTCCCAGGGCCAATAATGAGAGTAAAGATGCAGGAGGATTAGGGAAAGGTGGGGGTGGGGAAGGGGGAACCAATCACAAGGATCAACCTAGAACCCCCTCTCAGGGGCACTAATAACGGAAGAGTGGGTGAGGGGAAATGGAGGATGATGTAAGTTATGAAAATACTAATCTATAACTTATCAAGGGTTTGTGAGGGCGGGCGGGTAGAGGAGGGAGGGGGAAGAAATGGGGACTGATATCAGGGGCTCAAGTGGGAAGACAATGCTTTGAAAATTATGATGGCAGCATATGTGCAAATGTGCTTGACACACTGGATCAATGTATGGATTGTGATAAGAGATGTAAGATCCCCCAATAAAAGTATTTAATTAAAAGATGTGTAATTGAGGTAGTTAGTTTATTGTGACAACCTGGTCGATAAACACATGTGGGATTAATTGAAGGGCAGAGAGATAAATAACTCAGTGAGCCTCGTCTTTCTTGTCTCTTGCTCTTTGATGATCTGACCAGTGTGGGCCGCCTTGCTTGCTCTGTCCCTCAATTTGCAAGCTACACTACCTGTGGGACACCTATCCTCTAGACTGTGTCACTGTAATTTGAGGTTCCTTTAAGACCTGCGTCACCACACCATTGGAATTTATATCTCTTGAACTGGGGACTGTCGAACCCTGTCATCTGGCTGACTGTTGGTGACCTGATTTGCTCTTTGCTGCCTGTGGTCGGATAGCCTGAATTGCTCTACAGAGGACTACCCGGCAGCCCTCAAGACTTGAAGGACTGCCAGTGTCTCACAACCATCTCTCTCGGTAGTGAGTTGCACTGAGCCATTTGTAGTGCTTTATAATTTAATTAACTGTTTATTTCTTATGCTATATGGCTATCTATCTGTATAAATATATATATATAATTATTAGCGTTCTGGTTTTGTTTCTCTAGAGAACCCTGTCTAACACAGTAATCCTTATAAAAATTGATTTTAACTAGATATTTTCCACATAAACACTTCCAATTAGATAAAATGTCTGAACAACTTCTAAAGTTGACCTTTGAAACTCAACAACCATGACTTTTTCTCTTGGATTCCATTAAAAGGTAGAAGGGGAAATAATTATTTTAATATTGATGCAACTAAAACAGAGAGCTGATTTTATGACCTAAAAAATTGAAATAAATACGAAGAGGCAAACTTTTGGTGAAATAGCAGAAAGGACCTTTTAAAAGATGGCATTTTTTCACCTCCATTTGGTCTTCAGTTATGCAATGACAAGATGAGCTATGAAAAGGCTAACCCCTACTTATTCAGGCGCTTATTAAACTTCAGTTTTATTCTTGGCTTAGAACAATTGTCAAAGTTTCTTAGTGGGTTTCTCTAAAATGCTACATTGATATTTATTGAACAGGTTTTAGAATTTGAAGTCCACATACTTATTTCAGGGAAAACACTGGATCATTAGAATAGATAGCACCTGATTAGCAAAAAAAACCCCAAAGCCCTCTATGATATGTTCAGAATAAAACTCTGCGCAGATATCGACACGCTGACATTTCACTTAAATGACTTTTGTAAAGTGGTAAGTGATAAGGGTAGTCGTCAGTGAAATTGTCGGTGAAGAGGTGTTGAATCTATGTAGTCTTTGATGATTACAAAAGGACCCCTCCCCCCATATTATACAAGTCAGAGTTAGCTCTGTTGGTAGGCTAAAACTATATATACACCCAGAAGTCTTATAAGAGTACATTTCCATTTTTGAATAAAATATGTAATATATGATTAAAATTTGGATGTCACTATATTGTATGTGGGAACTAATAGCCGAAGTCTTCCCACAGGGTTTAGCTTACATTCAAGGATGTTGGCAGTGGACACTAAGCTTACCTCAGGAATGTCAATCATGCAGAACTAGATTCAAAAAATGCTGGAATTTATCATTTTAGTCACTGATATCAAACATCAAAACGAAAAGCTAAACAAATTGTCGCATGTAGTCCAAAGTACTTTTGTATGCATTATTCCGTAACTTGTTTGTACTTGGGCAACGTTTGCACTGTAAATGTGTCATTTAATATTTTTAAATGAAAAATAAAACTGTATGTCAGTTATTGTTATGATTCAACTTGTTACTAGAAAGAAGGCTTAAATAAGAAATAAAAAGCATTTTAATGGAGAAGAGGGGTTCTGAATATTGTTTGTTTGCACACCTTGTTGTTATGATTATGTCTGTAGCACAGACTGTACAGCTATTCCAGACAGTCACAATAACATCCATCAGCAAAGAATAGCTCCACTCTCCAGCTAGCAAAGGTCTTTTTATGAACGTTAGCAGAGAACCTAGCACAAGTAATAATTTTATGGATGTTATTATGAATAATTTTATCTATTCATCTAACAGTCTAGCTTAAATCCTTTGATAAGGGTACACATTTAGAGAACAAAGAGAATCCTCAATAAGAGATAATAAAGAGACAACAGAAAGACATGCAGAAAAATGTTGTGGATAGGAGCAGAGAAAACACAAACACACGCATGTGTTTGTGTATGTGGGTAGGCATATTTCTAGAACATTGCTGTCGCATACCAATACCTCTTTCAATACATTTTCTATCGCAGAGATTTCCTGGCATCATTAAATTAGTTGACTATGTCCCCCCAAAAAGGTTTTATACTGTAAGTTCCTTTAATTTATTTCTTAGTGGGCAGGTGCCATGTGTTTTGGGGTGATGTCTGTACCAGACAACCTGCCACACACACTGGACATTTAAAAGATAGAGTAGAAGGAATTTCCTGCGTGACTACTCTTTAAGATCACTGTCATCCAGTCAATTCCTCCTCATTGCCACCCCATAGGACAGCATAGAACTGGCAGTATAGAATTTTTGTGGTAGTTAAGTTTTGGGACAACTTATTTGGGCCAGGATTATCAATGGTTTGATGGTTAAAACACAGTAACTCCCCATGAAGAGATCTAAAATAATGTAATCAACTCCATGATGAAGTATGACATGAGCAGCCAATTAATTGAAAGGAAGTTTCCTTGGGGGTATGACCTGCTTCTAATATATGTGACCACTGTGGAAAAGCTTGTTTGCCTTTTGCTGGGTCTGGACCCTGAATCTGGCTCATCATCTCTACTCCAGTTCTTTGGACTTGAGCCAGTGGTCTGCTGTCTTGGCTGCTGATTCTGGGAGATGCCAGCTGCCTACTATCTTACCTGCTGACCCTGGAATCATTCACCACTGCAGCCAGAAGCCTGTCATCTGCCCGGCCAATCTTGGGTTCATAAGCCCTGCAGCTATGCAAGTCAAGAGAAGCCTCCTGCTTGACATTTAACCCACCACGGACTCGAAACATTCCTGCCTCTACAACTGTGTGAGCTATTTCCTTGATATAAACCTCTCTAGATGTAAACATGAGAAGTTCTGGCGGTATAATAGTTATGTTTTGGGCTTCTAACTGCAAAGTCAACAGTTCAAAACCATGAGCCACTCCTTGGGAGAAAGATGAGGCTTTCTATTCCTATAAAGTTCAGTCTCAGAAACTCACAGGGGCAGTTTTACCGTGTCCTATAGGGTTTTTAATGAGTCCACATCTGCTAGATGGCAGTGAGTTTATATGTATCCATATATAAGCTTCACTGGCTTTGCTTCTCTAGAGAAGCCAGCATAAGATAATTTCCAAAGCTTTAAATCTTAATGGAAGCAAATTGCCACATTTTTCTCTTGCAGAGTAACTGGGAGGTTCAAACTGCTGAATTTTTTGTACTTAACCACTCTATCAGGGTTCCTCAACTAAGATGATTCTTGATAAATTGATTCCTAGCATATGAGAGCATATTTCTTTCTTTTTGAAATCTCAGAAAGCTTTCAGAAATAATGGTCTAATTGACCTCAACATTTCTGAATGCCTAGGGGTATATTCTTATCTGTCATTAGGGATTGCTTAGGCACTGAGACTCAGACCAAGTCTGTGTTCTGTGCGCTTGCATTCCTCCCTGAACACTAATGATCATATACTGTGATTCTGTTACAACTTAACATTAGACCCTCCCAAGTCATACACATGCTTGATATTAATACTGAGCTCCAAGTGGGATTAGGAAAAGAATATGTATTAGATTCCATTGTCCAATATGTTCTATTATACAGGAGTTGTATTAGATCATAATCATAATATTGATGTATGTATATTTTCCTTTTTGCTTTTAAATTCCCGAATATTCTTTATGGTTCTTTATAGTATAAACCCATGGCAGAGTCATCCCAGTTAAGGGAGGGAAGAGTAGAAGTGAATAAATAGACATGTGCTGAGTTTCTAGCAGAATGTTGGGTCACACTATGCATCATAGATTTTCCTTTGAGACCCAGAGAATAATCCCATTGTATATACCAGGAAATTAAGTCTTAGAGATACTAGGTAAAGTTTCCTAGTTTACACACCATAAACAAGTGGCAGAATATGAGCTCATATTTGCCTTTTCCAAATTTTATGCTCTTTCCCTGTCTATAGTACATTGCTTTCAATTTAGATGATAGGCTTTCAGAACTCAAGAACTATGTGATTCGAACTGACTTGATAAAGTGTACATGCCTGTTCATACATGCAAATATACATTATGCTGTAGTTGGATAAAAGAGCTGTGGTAGCACAGTGGATATGTGTTTGACTGCTAACCAGAAGGTCAGAGGCTCAAACCCATTAGCCACTCCAGAGAAGAAAGATGTGACCCTCTGTTTCCCTATAGATTTATAGCCTTGGAAACCCCTTAGTGCAAGTCTACTCTGTCTAATAGGATCACTACGCATTTTAATTGACTTGATGGCAATGGATTTAGTTTTGGTTTGTGTGAAATTGTATACTAAAGTCTAGAATGGAGATATGATTTAGTATAGTAGTCTTATGTACAGTAAATATTTTTTGAATTAATAAAAGAAAGATAGAAAAAGAAAGATGGATTTTTTAATCATCAGCAAATAAAACCGAATGAACATCTTTCTTTTTTTCTCTCTCTCTGTTCATGTGGTTGAAACCAAAAAGAATTGGAATATTTCATAAATTTCTTTTTGTAAATAAAACAAACTACCGGTATATATAGTGAAATTTTGTATTTCCTCTTTGAAGAACAGGTGGAAAATAGGGATGCGCAACATGTTAATAAAGCTATTGCCAAGTGAAAATGACATGTTTATAGTAGAGGATAGCATGTAATATAGCCTCTGAACAAGTACCATTCTTGTTTCCACTCTGTCTTAAAAAGAAAAATTATCATAAAGAGTATTTTAAAATAGAGCAATAATTAGTGAAATGTAAATTTTTAAAATCATTTTATTAGGGGCTCATACAACTCTTATCACATTCCATACATACATCAATTGTGTAAAGCGCATTTGTACATTCATTGCCCTCATCATTCTCAAAA
>NW_022103942.1:1224421-1228403 GCF_000313985.2 Echinops telfairi | reverse complement strand
TGGGAGGCAAAGGGCATTTATAGAGGTCTAGATAAAGACATGTACATATGCAAATATATTTATATGAGGATGGGGAAATAGATCTATGTAAATGTTTTTTTTAAAAAATCTGTGATATCAGCATCACATCTGTGTTGTGGGATGAATTATAGATAGGGGAAAAGGTAAAAATTCACTGTGGTATTTCTTTTACCTTCATATGCTTTCCTGTTTAAGTATTTTACATTCTGGTGAATCATCGAAGAAAGAAGTATTTTCCTTTTGAATATAAGAAATAAGTGACAATAATGGGTCTGCTGGTTAGAATAAGAGATAGAAGTTCCAGGATCCAAATACAGACCATCACCAATAACTAAACTATGTGCATGTCTTCTTTAAGATGGCCCTATTTCCCTCTGGAACAAAGAAGAGTCAAGCTCATTGAAAATATATGGAAACAATTAGGCCAAATGACTAATAAACCAAGGGAACCTCAGGTTCCATGTTTCGGAGACTAGAAGAATTAGTTGGTGCCTGGCGACTTGTAACAACCACTCAGAGAGGGATCATATTAGAGTGGGAGAAAAACGTGGGCTGAAACTTAAAATCTTTAAAAAGACCAAGTTTACTGGTCAATTTACGATTACTGGAATGCCTGTGTTTATGGCCTATAGTCACCCTTTAGGGCTAGAAATGAACTCATACCCTTGGCTCAATTTCCAGTCTAATAATGGACATGTCTTTAAGGAGAGCAAAACGACTAGGGATACATGCACATCTTAGAATAATCAGTCATCTGACATAAAAAGGAAGCATTTATCCAAGGACAAATTTAGAAAACAGGAAGCATTAGGAAAGAAGGAGGAATGGAATTGGAAAAAGGAAAAGTGGTATTGCATTGTAGGGATTTCAATCAATGACATGAAACAAAATGTGTATGAATTGTTTACTGCAAATTAAATTGCTCTGTAAACCTTCACCCAATTCACAATAAATTAAAAAAAAATTTTTTGTAGTTTTCCTACCAGTAATATGTACTCTGAATTTAATCAAGATGCAGCAGCAACTCAAATTGAGGAATTTTCTATCAAAATAATTATTTTATAATCTTTAAACCTGTCAAAATCATGGATGTTGAAGAAACACTTGAGGAACTGCATTAAATTAGAAGAGAGGAAGAAAACATGAAAAATAAAGACAATGTATGAACCTGGATTGCACTTGGGATGGGAGGATAGCTATAAAGCATGATTTAAACAGCAGGTGAAGTCTTAACATGAGCTATAGCTTAGATAAGGAATTATCAAATTATATATGGCCCCAGGTTTAATCCAGCCTACTGACTGTTTTTGTCTCATTTCTAAGATAAGAATATTTTTACATTTTAAATGGATTAAAAAGTCAATAAAATAATATTTCACAACAGACTGGCATTATATTAAATTCAAATCAATATCCATAATTAAAGTTTCCTTGAAAAACCCAAAATAAAAGTTAGCCATATTTCTAAGACACAAAATGCTGTATTTTAGATTGAACAGGTAGAAATTGTTTTTTTGATAGCGAAGTTCAATATCATCATCAAGTATGGAACAGATCATTAGTTGCTTATACGCAAGTTGAGATTGAAGCTGAAGAAAATCAATACAAGTCCACTAAAGCCAAATAAAAACCTTGAGTGTATCCCACCTGAATTTAGAGACCATCTCAGGAATTGATTTGACATATACCAACACTAGTGACCAAAGACTAGACAGCTGTGGGATGACATAATGAGCATCATCCATGAAGAAAGCAAAAGGTCATTATAAAGACATAGAAAAAGGAAAAGACCAGAATAGGTGTCAGATGAGACTCTGAAAAATTGCTCTTAAATATAGTGAAGCTAAAGCAGCTGAAAGAAATGTCATAGTCAAAGAGCTGAACAGAACGTTTCAAAGGGCAACTTGAGAAGACAAAGTAAAGTATTACAATGAAATCTTTCAACATAACCTTTCCTATGTTTAATATAGAAAGATCATACTTAAAACTATTTAAATAATTAAAGGTGCTACCTTTGCCTCAGCTTTCTGTATGTTTCAATGAATAATATTAGATATTGGCTTTGGTCATTGTTACTCTGGTTATATATAAAATGCTTTTTAAAATAATTTTATTGGGGACTCATACAGCTCTTATCATAATCCGTCCATGCATCCATTGTGTCAAGCACATTTGTACATATACTGCCATCATCATTTTCAAAACATTTTTTTTCTACTTGAGCCCTTTTTATCAGCTCCTCATTTTTCCATCCTTCCCCCACCCTCCCTCCTTCATAACCCTTGATAAGTTATAAAACATTTTTCATGTCTTACAGTGACCGATGTCTCTCTTCATGCACTTCTCTTTTGTCCATCCTCCTTGGAGGGGGTTATATGTAGATAATTTTGATTGGCTTCCTCTTTTCTCCCCCCACCTTCCTCTTCACCTCCTGGTATTGCTACTCTCATTATTGGTCCTGAGGGGTATATCTGTCCTGGATTCCCTGTGTTTCCAACACTTATCTGTACCAGTGTACATGCTCTGGTCTAGCTGGATTTGTAAGGCAGAACTGGGCTCATGATAGTGATAGAGGAAGCATTAGAAATAAAGTTGTATGTTTCCTTAGTGCTATACTGCAACCTGACTGGCTCTTCTCTTCCTTGTGAAACTTCTGTAAGGGGATGTCCAATTGTCTACAAATGGGCTTTGGGTCTCCGCTTTGCACTACCCCCCATTCACATTGATGTAATTTTTTGTTCTGGGTCTTTGAATAAGATGCTATTGTTAATTAAATATAGATTTACTTTTTAAATTTTAAATGAGATTTCTACAGCTTTAAAAATATTTCTCCTATGTACATGTTAAAAACTACTTTGACAGAGCAGACCTCCCTTCAGCAGGGGTCAGTTTTTCAAGATGTGGGGAGAAAGAGATAACCATTCAGCTGCTGCTACAACAAATTGTGCTAAGGTCACTCCAAATCAACAGACACTCCTACCAGAGTGATAAGCGATCCTTACTGGAAACTCAAGTCAGGATCGGGGGATGGGAGCATGTATGTCTCAGAGAGGATGAGAACATTTCTGTTGGTAGGAAAATGGGGAGGAGCTACTTCCCATTGGGACAATACCATTTTAACAATAGTTACATGGAACCCAAGTGGAGAATATGCCTGGTACTACATGGGCACTTTTTACCTAGTTCCTATCTAGATATTTGTGACTCAGGCCATGTGTCACAGATAAGTGGGAATTTAGACTCTGTTCCTTCTTTTTTGTTTTTCCAATAATGTTCTTAAGATAAAATTCACACATTCCATAACCCAGTCGTATTAAAAAAGTTGTACATACATCACTTCCATCAGTTCCAGTGCATCCTCCTCACTCCCATATTCATACTTTGCTTCCTAATTGCCCTCAATCTCCTGCACACACCCATCCTCAACAGGCCATTACATCAATTATTGTTTCTATACATCCACCCTTCTTTGCTTCATATACTGGGAAGCATACCCAAAAAAGATGAAGGAAAAGAACCACAGGCAATTAAAAAAAACACCAAAGAGGAAATCTCTGTGAGAAACAAAAGAGAAATATTTAAACCTAGCACAGGTCCAGAATGGGTCAAGAGGGAGATAAGATGACCAGGTACCCTCGTATACATTAGTTTTCCTACCACTGTCAAGTTTAAGATAACCTCTTTCTGATAGTAAGGCTATTCTCCTCCCTCAACTCTGGTCAGAGAGAATCTGCCTAAGGATTAATCCAAATAAGTATTCTATTCTGCAGATGGATTTTGGGCTCCCACTGTCCTCCATAGCCTTCTGCAAATTGAATGTTCACAATTTAAACCCTGATACTTTTCCCTCCATCATGTATGGTCCTTTGCCGTCTTTGGATAACACAAATTGGTATGTTCTTCCATGTGGACTTAGTTGATACTTCATTTAGATGACTGCTTGTTTGAATACAAGCCTATA
>NW_022103942.1:1206954-1224321 GCF_000313985.2 Echinops telfairi | reverse complement strand
TCTTTGGATAACACAAATTGGTATGTTCTTCCATGTGGACTTAGTTGATACTTCATTTAGATGACTGCTTGTTTGAATACAAGCCTATAAGTCTCCAGACATTAGTCTTATTGGTAGCCAGGCACCATCTGCTTTATTTTTTTTAACCACACTTTGTTGTAGCACCCATATCTTTAATTATCTTTTCATGAAGGTGAGCATCGAGCAGGATCATGTCATAAGAACTAACTGTTCTTGGTTTGGGGCAAGAATTAAGTGTGAGCCCAGAATCCATCTGCTTGTCCATGAATTATGTACTACTCTGGTTTACTTTGGCACAGACTCGAGTCTTTCAAGGCACACAACATCATTCCTAGGCCACACAAGAAGGACTCAGTGTGGAAACCCCACTAAGTGAACTGGGATCTGTCTCAAGCTCACTTGTAGCCCTCGGACTCAAGGCTGACACTCCCTAGTGTGAGAAGCAAATGACTGCTATCCCAAGGGTATAGAGCTGGTAATCATTGGACTTGGTTTAGGTTTCTTTTCTTGAGAGTGACCAATGAATAGTGGCCAGGGACTACCATACACTTACTATTTCAATGCCCATCTTGCTTTATTATGACATGTATTAACCTGGTCAGTGTGGTCCTGCCACTGCAAATAAATATTATTGAAAGTTTTGCCCTATCACCAACCGCCATTGTTTGTGTATATACAGTCCGGTCACTGAATAATTTAATCTGTACAAGTTAACAGTTCATGTATTGTGGTTCGTAGCTGGCCTATACTTGTTTAATTTCCTTTTCTCAACTGTGTTTTAAATTCTATACCATTGGCTAAATTAACGACACTATCAATAGTTACCTTATGCCCCAGGGAAATGATTGATAATATTCTCTAACATAAAATAACAATGGTGTCTTTAAGACGAACCAGAGAAATATATAAACCATAGATATATGGATGGATTTTGGGTACACACTTAATTCTAGCCCCAATCTAAGAAAATTAGTTCTTATGACGTGGCCTTGCTTGATGCTCCCCCTCATGAAGAGATCACTGAAGGTCTGGGCGTTATAGCAAAGTGTGGTGAAGAAAGCAGTCATGCCTAGCTATCAGAAAGAATATTGTCTGGAATTGTAAAGGCTTGTCTTCAAACAAACAGCCATCTAAGTGCAGTATCAACTAAGTCCATGTGTCCAAGATGCTGATCAGCCTGTGTGATCCAAGGATTTTAAATAATATAATTCAAATATGAAGAAGGGAATGGAACCAGAGCTTAAATTGTGAACACCCAATTTGTTGAAGGCTATAGATGATAGTGAAAACCCAAAATCCACGTGCAGATCCACATATAGATTAAGCCTCTGGTGAATCCCCTCTGACCATAGTCAAGTGAGGTGAATGAACTTGCTATCAGAGAGAGAGCACTGTAAAGTCTATTATGGTAAATATTGTTAGGCTAAAGTTTAATACCTATTATCCGATCTCCCTTTTGACCCACTTAGAAATTGTTTCAGTTTTTAAAACACAAAGACGAAAGAGAAATACACATGGATTAATGCTCCAGTGAGTTTCCTCTGACCATAGACCAGAGCTGAGAATCATGCAGAGTATATTAGAATGTGGATTATTGCAAACATATTTAGGTTAAAATTTAACACCTTATCATTTACTCTTCCTTTTGACTCATTTTACATTTGTTCTGGTTTTTAATATTTTCTACTTGTTTTATATTAAGGTTTTTCCTCTGTTTTTCTTTGTTATTGTTAGTTTTTTTTCCTTGTATATTTTCTTGTATATGAAATACAGGATAGCTAAATATATAGAGACAGTAACTGGATTAAATGTTTCTTGGGGGTATGGTAGGAAAGGGTAGGGGGAAATAGGGAGATAATTATAATGAGTACAAGAAAGAAAAAAATGTTCTAAAATTGATTGTATTAATGATTGTGTAACTCTTCTTGATATGTTTAAACTATTGAATTGCATGATATGTGGATTATGTGCCAACAACACTGTTAAAAACATTTTCCTTGAAGTATAAAAGAAAATTAATTCTATTACTTTAATTTCATTTTAGTTTTGGTGTATTAAAGTATACACATAAACACATTTTAATATAGTGCTCTAAGTTATCATAGTATTCCATCCATATTTCCATTGTGATCTCACTAATCCATTTTTGTATTTATACATATTATTATTTAGTTTATTATATGCATGTATAATTGTGGTGGTTACATAATTTCATGTCAACTTGAAGATATATAAAAATGTAAGGCTAGAGTTTAGCCTATCAATCAGGTTGCAGCCTGATGACCTCACTTGAAGGTTCAGCCAAGATATATAGCTCTCTGGAGATTTCTCTCTCTCTCTCTTTCTTGGCCTTCATCTTCCTGCTTGCTAGTCACCCTGAAAGCTGCTGGAGCTCTGGGATGTTTTCCACCAATTTTGGATCTACACAGCTTCGCACCCACCGGCCTGTAATATTCCTGCATAGCATGTGACTGTGTGAGTCTGAAGAGGGTCTTATGGATTAGTATCAAACATAGGTACTTGAATTGAAATGAGCTGGGAAGTTTTCTTGATATATAATTATTTCTCTCTTATACATATATGAGTGTCACTGGATTTGTTTCTCTGGTCAACCCAGCCTAACATATTTTGGTACATGAGGAGTGGGGTACTAGAAAACCAAATCATGAAGATGGAGAGTGGAGGTTTGTCTGACGTCTGCCTTATCATAGTTTTCCTTCTTTGGCTAGCCGGAGGTCAGATAAGACCACGCTATTTATTCAGTTGTTTTCTGGAAAGCACATGAAAGTGAAGGTTTTGATTCCTAGAAGTTGTCTTAGGTTATTCCTTACTGAAATGGTGAAAACGAATGTGATGAATCGCTTGAATTGCTCTGAGGTTATGCTGTGAAATCAAATTGGCTAACAGAAAGCCAGGTCCTGGCTTTATGCAACCAGAGGCCTAAGGCCATATTGCATATGAATGGGATAGTTTAGATTAGAAAGGATTGAATAATAGCATATGATCACTTATCAAACTAATGTTAAGTAATTTATTGTCTTCAATTTTCCAATTTTATTTAATGTACAGTATTAAGTAATATCATGGTGATAATATATTTTGGGGGCTCCCTGGTAGTGCAGTGGGCTATGAATTTGACTGCTAATCAAAAGGCTAGCACTTCAAACTCACCAGTTGCTCCTCAGGAGCAGGATGTAGCTCTTGGGTCCCATAAGATTTACATTGCTGGAAAATCACAGGAGCAGTTCTTTCCTGCACATCGGGAGAGTTAGAATTGACTTGATGGCAGTGAGTTTTGAGTGAATATGCACTTTTAATCTGTTGATTTATTTCTATAGAAAAAACATACATCTAATTTTTAAAATTATGTAGTCACCATTGTAAGTGATTATATCAGCAAGATTAAATAAAAGAAGAACCTGTAATTTCTGTGGGTCAAAAATGCTTCAATCTTGACAATTTTGCAGTTGATCTTAATAAAACAGTGGTTGACCTTGACTTGGAAGACTAGGTTCTACATCAAGCTCATTGAGTTTTCTTTACTTCATGTATGTGACTGCAAGATTGAATGTATTAATGCAAATAATGAGTCAGATACACAGAAAATACCCAATGCGTTAGCTACATTTATTCTTGTTGTTGTTATTTTTGACTTTCCAGGGGATAAATAATGGTGGAGATTACATTTTAAGATATTAAATGTTTTATGAAGCAACAACACTAAGTAGGATAACACTAGTGGAAATTCTAAGGTACAGATTAATGGAGCAGAATAATAGCCTGATCCAAGACAGTTTTAAAATGTAATTAACTTAACATTTCTAATCAGTGGGTAATATGAATTATTCAGGAAGTGGTGTTGGGTCAGTTATTAAAGTTTTTGTTTTTTCCCCATGCCATAAAATACAAAGTAAAAAACAAAACAAAACTGAAAATGACATTGGTGCAAAAAATAACATATAGTGTAGTGGTAAATAATTTTTTTAAACTTCAGACATTTAACCAAGTTTAATAATTTAAGAATATAGTACTCTATTTCATTAGTAATTTCCAGTTAAACAGCAACAAAACAGCACTTACCCTATAGTCAAAAAAATGAAAAGATGCATAGTGTCAAATGTTTCTGGGGGTATGGGGACCCCCATACACTGCTGGTTCAAGAATAGACTGATGCATTCATTTTAAATTTTCCAACAATGGACTTACCCAACAATGGCTGCAGTAGTACATTGACAGGGAGCTGCCAGAAATTGAGATGGGATTCAGAAGAGGACATTGAACAAGGGATGTCATTGCTGATGGCCAGTTGGATCTTGGTTGAAAGCAGGGATTACCAGAAGATGTTCACTTGTGTTTTATTGCCTATGCAAAGGCATTTCATTGTGTGGGTAATAGCAAACTATGGCTAGCATTGATATGAATGGGACTTCGAGAACACTTAATTCTTCTCATGCAGAACCTGTGCATGGAATAAATCATTTGAACAGAACAATGATTCAAAATCAGAAAAGGTGTGTGTCAGGATTGTAACCTTTTACTTATTCAGTCTATAAATGGAGCAAATAACCTGAGAAACTGTAGTATATGAAGAAGAATGATGCAACACGATTAGAGGATGGCTTATATAAAATCTACCATATGCAGATGACAGAACCTTGGATGCTGAAAGTAAAGACTTGAAGAAGCACTAGCAAAGATCAATGACTTCAGTCTTCAGTATCAATTACAACTTAAAGAAAATCAAAATTCTCACAAATTTACCAAGAGATAACAGCATGATAAACAGAGAAAATAATGAGGGTATCAAAATTTTCATGTTGTGTGGATCCAAAATCCGTGCTCAGGAAATCAAATGATGGATTGCATGGGGAAACTTGGCTGCATAAGACTTCTTTAATGGGTTGAACAGGGATGTCATTTTTATGTCTAAGGTGCACCTGACCCAAGCCAAGATATTTTCAACTGCTTCATATACATCTGCAAATTGGACATACTTATTTATAAAGTATTATGGTAGCAGATAGATTTTGGGCCTCCGCTCAAGTACTCCCTCAATGCAAGAACAATCTGTTCTATTAGCACAGCACTCTGTGATGTTCACCTTCCCTGATAAGATCACTGAAGACAAAATGGGTGCATAAGCAAATGTGGTGAAAAAAGCTGATGGTGCCAAGTTATCTTTCACAGAACAATAACTGTAGTAGTAGTGGATTTAACTGACTATCTTACACAATTATGCTAACATTTTATTACTTCAAAAGCACTTTACAAGGAGCATCAGAAAGCAAGAGACCCGAGAACTAGAAAGGTGAGGCTCACCGAGGCATTTATCTCTCCGCCATTCAATTAACCCCACATGTGTTTATCAGCCAAGTTGGCACAATAAACTTTAACTATCTCAGCCCCCATCTCAGAGGGACAGACATCAGGAAAGTGGGTGAAATGAGACAGCAGTCAGTGTAAGACATGAAAAAGAAAAGAATATAAATTATTAAGGGGACATGGGGGGGCAGGGTATGGGAGAGGTGGAAAAATGAGGAGCTGATGCCAGGGGCTCAAGTAGAAAGAAAATGTTTTGAAAAAAACAAGGAAAACATATGTAAAGATGTGTCTGACAAAATGAATATATGCATGGATTGCGATAAGAGCTATAAGAGCCCACAATAAAATAAAAATAATAAACTAAGAAAAAAAGACATCATTGAATAAGGAAGACCAAAGAAGATCCAATTTATTTTAATTATGGTGCTAGCTAAGAATATTGAAATTGCCAAGGATTGGCAGAAGAATAAACAAATCTCTCTTAGAAGAAGTACAGCCAGAATGCTCCTTAGAAGGGAGGATGGTGAGATTTCATTTCAAGTACTTTGTCCATGTCATCAGGAGAGACCAGTTTCTAGAAAAGGACAACACACTTGGTAAAGTAGGGGAAAAAAACCGCTTACAGCCATTCAGCCAATGCTGACTCATAACACCCCCTGTGGGTTTCCAAGACTGTAATTGTTTATGGAGTAGAAAGCCCAGTCTGTCTCCCGAAGAGCTGCTGGTTGTTTCAAACTGCTGACCATGCATATCATAGCCCAACGTCTAAATAGGAAGTCCCTTGACAAAATGAATGGACACAGTGGCTGCAAAAATAACAATTGGACTAACAAATATATCAATGGTGAGGTTGGCACTAGAGAGGGCATGATTTCCTTTTGTTCTGCATAGGGTAACTATGAGTCAGAATCAAGTCAATGACATGGAACCTCTCCTAGCTCCTGTTTCCTTAACCATAAAGATAAAAGAACTGGATTAATTATTACTAGCCCTTTATCCCCTTTTCATTCTCTCATGTATGATTTCTGTGGGAACTCTCCCTTTTTGCTATGGATGGATACTTTAAACAATAACTTAAGACATTAGAGATCTGACTCTTAGAAAGAAATGTGCTGTAAAATCTTTATGTAAAACAAAACAAAACAAAACAATCATCTGAATTCACTCATTCAGAATGTTATAAATGGAGGTAACTTAATACAAGGTATATTCATAGGAAGACAGAAAATGGGAGAGTAAGAAATGGCCTTTAGTTGAACATGGAGCTTTTAGTTAAAAAGCGGGTGAGGGAAGACTGGTACGAAACTGAGTTCATCGTGGCAGTACCTTTTGCCCTTGTTTTCTTTCTTGTTTTAAATCCTGATCATTTAAGCTCTTTGGTGCTTCCTTCCCCCCACTATCATGACCTCAATTCCACCTTACATATTGGATTAGACCAGAGCATGCACACTGTTACAAATAAGCGCTTGTGACACAGGAAATCCAGGATAGATAAACCCCTCAGGGCCAACGAGGAGATTAGAGATACCAGGAGGATTAGGGGAGGGTTGGGGAGAAAGGGGAAATGGATCATAAGTATCAATCATAAGGACCAATCTAGAACCCCCTCCCAGGGGGGATGAATAATGGAAAAGTGGGTGAGGGACAACGGAGGACGATGTAAGATATGGAAATAATAATCTATAACTTATCAAGGGTTCTTGAGGGTGGGCGGGCGGGGGAGGGGGAAGAAATGGGAAGCTGATATCAGGGGCTCAAGTGGGAAGAGAATGCTTTGAAAATGATGATGGCGGCATATGTGCAAATGTGCTTGACACATTGGAGAGGAATGTATGAAGTGTGATAAGAGATCTAAGAGACCCCAATAAAAGTATTTTTTTTTAAAAGTAAAGACCATACTTAAAAAATATTTTTTATTTCAAAATTACAAAAAGGAACATATGATAGTTTTAAGATTTTGATATATGTAAAACATCATAGTTATAGAAATGTTAAATGCTCCAGAAGGGTTTAAAATAAAATGTGGTAGTCTTGCCCACACACTCTAAACAGCATTATGTAATGCCTGTGCCTGCTTCTGGCAAATTCTCATTAATTCAGTGGAGTGAACCTGCTTTTTCAGCCTCTTTCTGCAGCATCTGGCTGAGTCATACTGTTCACAGGGACTCTGCCATGCTAAATTATATTTGCTGAAAATGAGAACGAAGAGCCTACATTTAAATAGGAAAATAAATTGCTCTCTCTTTCCAAGGTCTGAGGCAGAGTGTCTGGAATTGCTTAATTGCTTTCTGCTACAGTCCTCCTAACCCTGGTATAAGCCTTTTTTATTCAGATGGTTCTCTTGGGAAAGCCTTTGAAAAGTCCACCAGCAAAATCAGCAATGTTTGTCCAAGTTGTTTATTTGACCCTTTCTCTTGGATTCCATGGTATGCATGAGAGTTGAAACGTTTAGGTTTTAACAGAATGGTTAGCATACAAAACAGACAGTTGCAGCATCTTGTAAAATCCAAGTATCTTTCTCTTTATCAAGAATCCTTGTCAATGAGTGTTCTAGTGGTGATGGGAGCAGTGATTATCTGGGACAGGGGTGGGCATGGCTCCTTTCAAAAAGATCCTTGTGATCAGTGGGCAGGATAGCCTTCTTCTGTTGAGGAAATGGGCTAGGAAAGCAGTCCACAGCTTTTAGAATACAATCCATACTATGCTTCAATAAGAGATTGGATCATCTCTGGCTATATGTGGTGGTGGCCTGAAGATAAAATTTGTCTCATAACAGTGATAATACAAAGATTTCTAAAGTAGTGTTATATACTCTTCATCAAACTGTAATTGTAATCTAGGGTTATTGACTCCTAACCCTTTGCCCTTGTCATTAATTATCCTCACTTCACTTCATCACGTGCTTGTGTTTACTATTTCCATTCACTACTGACCACTGCATTTTTACTGTTGTTAGAGCCTTAAAGCTCCTCTTCAGTGGGATCAAAGACCTCCACTTTCTAACAGGGCAGCAGTACAGCTACTCCTCACTTCCCCGAGGCTTCTTTTTCTTCACCTAATTCTAGTTTATGGACTTTAAATTGGTACAACTGTTCTGGGTGGCAGGTGGGAAATTCAATTAAGTATGTGTATACCATTTGAGGCAGCAATTCCATGTCTTAGAATGTACCCTAAGGAAATAGTGAATGTGTGCAGAAGACTATGACAATAAAAAAATTCATCAGCTTAAATACTGAGTTTTGGCCATTACCACAAAAGTAAACTGATTGACAGATAAGGAGAAGACAAAGGCTGTCTATGAAAGTGTGTATGAAAACATCGCTAAGCATTCCAGGAACACACAAACACTGATACACTCGCACTCATATGCACACATATTACACTGATCATTAAGGTCTATTGTCAAAAGCCTAAAAAGTATCCATGACTGTTTACTGGGTCAGAAGGTGGACTAATTCATAAATGAGCTAGATCTATCATAAATTTAAATGTGACATACATTCTTTAGCAATAGAAAATGACAACATGGTATTCATCTTACCATTGTTATAGGACAAATGTATTCATTTTGTTACAGGATTATGAAAATTTTGGTTTTTTATTGTCTGTGTTAATTTCTTTCCTGGATAGACATTATATATGAAATAAAAGAGAGTGTTAAAGAGTGAATGTTTATAAGTAAAAATTGTAAAGTTATTAATAGAATTATACAAGTCCCGGTCATTTTAATAGTACATGGAAATGTTTTGGGTATGACCTTAATTATCTTAAATAATAATAAAATTCTAGAGGGTGAAGATACTCATTGGTATAGCAAAAACTATTCCTAAGAATCTACTTCATTTCAGAACTGAAAGAAAAATATAGACAGGGAATCATAGAGAAATACTACAAGGGTAAGCAAAACACAACATGAAGTATTAAGTAAATGCTAGTTTGCCTTGGGATAGCTGTCCTCTGCTTCTTCACACTCCTTGTAATTTCAGCCTTAAGTCCTCAGAGAACAGGTGTGTTTGAAGTAGAGCCCAGTTCACCTAATGGGGTTTCCACATCACATCCCTCTGGTGAGGCCTTTGAACTTTGCTGTGGACCTCAATGATCCATTGTGCAATGTCCAGTATTCTCTGGGCCATGGCTTGTTTCCCCAGAGAGGGTACAGAAACTCAGACCAATGTGCCCTATTAGAAGCCTGGTACCAGGCATATTCTCCCCTTGGGGTCCATAAAAGTATTGTTAGTCATTTTTTCCCTTGCTAGGAGATTGGTCCTCCTCTTTTTTCTACCAACAGAATTGCCCTTGTCTTCTCCAAAATGTGTACCCCTTCTTGACCCGATTTTCCCATTTTTAGCACTTATCACTCTGGTAGTGATGACTACTAATTTGGGGGGCGGGTATCACATTTTTTCATGGCAGCCACTAATGTTAGTAGTGTTCTTGACTCTCTGTTAAGTGTCTTTCTATATTTTTCGGCATATAAATCCCAGGTTGGGTAAATCTATATAGATAATAACTAGAATAAGGGCTCCTGGGGAATACTGCAAGAGAAGAAGTGGATAATGGAGATCCGGTATCAAGGAGTATAAGAATGAAGCAAATGTTTTGAAAATGTTTGTGGTAGTTATTGTGCAACACTGCTTGCTCCGACTGAACTACTGAATAATATGGCTTCTGCACTATGTCTTAATAAAATTATTCTGAAAAACAAACAAACAAATAAATAATTTTTAAAAGACAACATGGCCTCTTCCCTCCTGGAGCTCACAGTCTAAAGGGGAAAATGAGAAAATAATACAAAAAAATGAAGATATATTGCAGATGAGTCAAGATGTTATGTACTAAAGCATCCCATAGTCTTAGGTGTATTTGCAAAGACTTCTCACAGGGATTGATGTTTAAGCTAAGACCAGAGGAAGAAGGAATTATTAGTGAAGAGCAGGCTGAACTAATCTAAGACTCTGGTCAGCTATAGCAAACAGGACATACTTCATGATCGTAAGAGAAGCCTGCAATGCCTACCTGTTGGACTTGTAAGAAAAACTATGTGAAACTTAACAGGAACATTATAATATTGTACTCTGTATTTAATACCCGTGAATAAAAAAAAAGAGATAAAATGGGTCGCTTCCTTAACTCTTTCTACATAATTTTGTCTTCTATCCAGGAGAAGGTACAAGTTACAATTATATACATGAAAATATAGTTAAAATGCTCAAAGCCTCAGGGTATCTCTTCTCTAATCCACTTCCCTTTCTTTTGAAGATATTCTTCCAGAATTTGGGGACTTTGCTTTATGCTAGTGGCCTATATTGTCTGAGTCTGGTTATGTGTATTCAGATGAAAAAGAACTTTGAGTATGTCTAGTGAGGCATTGACCATTCAATTCGGGAGCCCAGAAAAAGAAGGTGGGGGCGCAAAGTGGGTTCAGTCTAGGTTCAGGCTGCACACAAGAAATATGCAAATATTATAATAAATGGAAGGATGAGTGAAGGACATATTATTGGAGAAAGGACAAAATAAAACAAAAAGTTAACCTCTCTAGGGTTAACTTGTTTCCATTCACATTTATCTTTGGAAAAGGATTAGAATTGTACTATGCATCTAATTTTTAACCCAATTAAAAAAATCATTTTATTAGGGGCTAATACAACTCTTATCACAATCCAAAAAATCTATTGTGTAAAGCACATTTGTACGTTCATTGCCCTCATCATTCTCAAAACAATTGCTCTCCACCTAATCCCCTGGTATCAGCTCCTCATTTTTCCCCTCCCTCTCCGCTCCCCCCTCCCTCATGAACCCTTGATAATTTAGAAATGATTATTTTGTCATATCTTGCCCTGTCTTACGTCTCCCTTCACCCACTTTTCTGATTTTAATTCTTGAAAAATAGTTTTTCCTTTTTTAATAAATTTAGAATAATACTCATTGACATTAATGAGGTTTGCAGTTTGAATGTCAGACAACAAAAATCTTGGGAAGAGGGCGGTGTCCCTGTTACATCTAATCAGTCAGAACTTTCTGGAAGCTACCTAGAGCAAGAGTATTGCTAGGAATCTCCATAAGTGCCTCAGATTTGAAAGAGGATGGGCAACCCACCTCTGTCTCAGACAAAGTGTCTCTGTGTATTCATTTGTGTGTAATTTGGGACAATACATTTCAATATACAATACGTGAACATGTTGCTGTTGCTAGGTGCCATCTGGTCAATTCCAGCTCATGCGACCCCATGTGTTACAGAAAAGAACTGCTCCACAGGGTTTTCTTACCAGTTAATTTTCTTTACTATTAACTCAATGCCTGTAATTTATGTGAACATTTATCTTCTCATTTTATATTAATTCTTATTTACTTATTTTTGTTAAGTGCTTAAATTTTCATTGATTTTATGACTAAAATATGGCTAATAAAAATGTTGGAGAAATACTCTGGGGTGCAGTAAATTACAATCTACTGGTAAATGAGACAGAGAGAGCATTCAAAGCCCATGAGGCTCCAGGATGCCACGAGGGCAAGCATTTCAGTCTTGGAGTTTTCAGTCTTTTTAGATTTCTGGTAGCCTGCATCTATAGGCTTGAACTCCAGGATGGTAACAGTAATGTCTATCTTTAAATATGCTTTTAGGATTTAAAAATATGAGATACAAAGTTACTATGATATAGAATGTTCTCTTTCATCTGTCAGCTCACCTTTTCAGTATTAAAAAGCTTGACCTTTTGCCTGAGCCCCACTTCAAGTATACGACCACAATTATACGGCATGTAAAGGATGATTTCCCAAGCCTTGTACTCCATATTCTATGAGAAAGGCCAACCAAACTAAACTCACTGCCACCAAGACAATGCTGACTCACAGCGACACCCTATGGATTTCCTAGACTAACTGTTTACAGTAGTAGAAAGCTCTCTTTTTCCTGTGGAGCTGCTGGTGGTTTCAAACTGCTGACTATGTGGACTGCAACCCCACACATAACTACTACAACAGTGTACATATTAGGGGAAGGGCAAGACATGAAACTCCACTCTTGTTTCTTACCAGCTATGTGGTCCTTAAAAATTAATTTAATTTCTGTGACCCTGAGCTCAGTTGGCTATAATATAGGGAAAAATGAATACATTGCCCACAGAGTTGTGTATGGAAAATGAGAAAACCTAAAGAAATGTTTGACATGTATTATGACTTAAACAAATATTTGGCCTGTCCACTGTGATTTCTCTGTACCATAAATGACATTTTGACATAAAAACAAAGCAAAACTGCCAGAGAGAACATTTGGAAATGTGGCAACAAAAGTGAAATATGTAAACATTCACTTAATGTATGAATTTGATTGTGGGATGAGATTAGTTATCTGAAGAAATTGGAGGCCAAAAAATACAATGGTGGCACTCTGTGCGGTTTCCTGTCTCTGTTACTTTATTTATTTGTTGTTGTTGTTGTTGTTGTTGTTACATATATGTATATGTGTTAGTCTAGGTACATTAGAGAAACAAATCCACAGAAACTCATATGTATAAGAGAGAGTTTTATATAAAAGGTAGAAACTCATATGTATAAGACAGAGTTTTATATAAAAGGTAAGTGCACATCAAGAAAACATCCCAACCCAGTGCTGCCCAAGCCCACAAGTCCAACATTAACCCATATGTCCGACATCAATGCACAAAGTCCTCCTTCATCGTCCAAAGCACACACTATGATGCCGACTGCAGGAGGAAAGCCGAATCAGTGAATGGGTATGCATCTCAGCACTGGCAGGGGTCTCCACAAGGCTACTCCAGCACCCAGGGCTGCATCGGGGTAGATCCCTGCAGCTTCCCCTTGGGGATGTCTGGGAGGAAGTGAGTCTTGCAAGCTGAAGCAGGAAACTGCCTAAGGCAGCTGCACCCTGGTCCAACCATCAGAAAGCAAGAAACCTGAGAACTAGAAAGGCGAGGCTCACCGAGCCATTTATCCCTCCACCCTTCAATTAACCCAACATGTGTTTATCAGCCAGGTTGGCACAGTAAACTACCTCAGTATCCATATACTTTTATTGTGTATAATCCATATATCATACAATTTGATAGTCCAATTATTTTAAGAACAGTTGTTTAATCATCACCACAATAAAATTCAGAACATTTTTTCCTTTCTTGTGCTCATTATTAGTTCCCCATTCCCCACATCCCCTTCCATGACCCTAGATGATTATTAATGTAGTTATTGTCTTTATAAATTTACTTATCCTGGACTTCATAGACAGAAAGTCATTGAACAAACAAACAAACAAACAAACAAAATCAACAATAACAAAACAGAGGAAAATCTCAATTAAAAAGAAAGCAGAAAATATTAAAAGCTGAAACAAGTTTAAATGACTCAAAAGGGAGATCAAATGATAAAGTGCTACATTTTAACCTAACTGCACCTGCCACAATCAACTTTATAGTGCTCTCTGTCTGATAGCAAGGCTATTCACATCCCTGGACTATGGTCAGTGGGGGTTAACTGGATTCTTAATCCATGTGGAGACCCTGAAAATGGATTTTGGTCTTCCACTTCATAACTTTTTGCAAACCAGGTGTTCACAATTTCAACTCTGATACCATTCTCTCCTTTGGTTTTGGATTTTATTATTTACAATCCTTGGATCACACAGGCTGGTGTGTTTCCTTTCTGTGGACTTGATTGTGTGTTGACTTAGTTGATGCCTCACTTAGATGACTGCTAGTTTGAGGACAAGCCTTTAAGACACCAGACACTTTTCCTACTGAGAGCCTGGCACCCCCTGATTTCTTCACCACACGTTGCTATAGCACCCATATCTTCAGTGATCTCTTCATGAGGGCAAGTACTGAGTTAGGGCCATGCCATAATAACGAATTATTCTTAGATTAGGACTATGATTAATGCAAACCCAAAATCCATTCATACATCGGTGGTATATATATCTGATTCACTTTAGAGACATTATTATAATTTTATGATAGAAAACATAAAGCATTGCCATGGGGAATAAAGTAAATTCTATTGGTAGTATCATTAATTTGGCTAAGGGTATTTAGGTTTTAATACACCACTGAGCAAAGGAAATTGTATAGGGAAGCTCCTTAGAGGCAAGGATGGCAAGACTTCATATTACATATTCTAGACATGTTGTTAAGAGAGACCAGTTCCTGGAGAAGGACATCAGGTTTGGTAAAGTAGAGGGGCAGCAAAAAAGAGCGAGGCTCTCAAGGAGATGTACTTTCACTGGGGCTGAAAAATGGGTTCAAGCACAGAAACAATTGCGAGGATCCTGCAAGACCGGGCAGTTTTTTGTTCTATTGTGCATAAGGTCACTATGAGTTGTAACCAAGTCGATGGCACCTAACAACAACAGGCCAGACCACATTACATGAATTCTTTACTTGTACAGGTTAAAAGCTTCACTGACTGGACACTATTTACATGAACAGTGAAGGTTGAGGATAAGGCAAAATTTTCACGAATACTCACTCACAAAGGCAGATCCATGCCTGCCAGACTAATATATTTCATACAAAATCAAACAGAGCATAAAAATAGTAAATATGAGGGTAGGCTCCAAGCCACCATTGATTTGGCACCCTTAAAGCAAGAGATCTGAATTGAGGTCATGTGCTTATTCTCACACTAGGACGTTTCAGTGTTAAGTCCAAAGGAGTATACCCATTGCTTACATCTGCTACAGGTGAGTTTTAAATAAAGCCTAATGCTCTTAGGTAGGTTTCTATATTGAAGCCTTCTGGTGTAGCCTATGATGGTTGTTGTGCGCCATGATAGGAAAGAATCTAAATTCCCAGAAGTCTGTAGCACACAGCCTGGGTCACCAAGAGCTGGACAGAAATTAGGTCAAAAGTGTCCAATTAGGAACATGGTACAGGGCATATTCTTCCCTTTGAGTTCTGTATAAATATTGTTAAGCGGTTTTTGTTGTTGTTTTTCTCAATGGCAGGTTGCTCCACCTGGTTTACTCACCAACGGAAGTACAATTGCCTTCTTGGAAACAGAAAATGTCTTCCCCTCCCTATCTTGACTTGGATTTCCAATAGGGCTCGCTTATCACACTTAGAAGAGTGTTTGTTGATTTGAGATGACCCTTAGAACAATATTGTACAATAGCAATTAATTGGTTTTCTTCCTCTTCCCCAATTTTGAGAAACTGACTCAAACTGAGGTGAGACTTCCTCCTTTGAAGTTGTTTTTTTTAAATGTACAAATGAAATGTGTGATACATGGTTCATGGACACTAATCTGGCTCAATGGGCACTAGGGTGTCTCACTATCTTTTTTGGGAGACTGGATTAGAAGATTATATCAACTGAGAGATGTAATCCAAAACTTCATCTTAGTGTTTGTAGTAGTGGACTCATATATGTTTGTACCCTTGTGACTGACTAACTTCACTCATAAAGAAGTACAGTCCAATGAGGAAGTACAGTGTCTGAAACTCACAGGGGGCAGTTCTACCCAGTCTTATTGGGTCACTATGGCATGGCATTGACTCGATTGCAGTGAGAGTAACTTGACTGAGCATAATGTTCTCCAGGTCTATCCATACCAGGTGGTACCACAGTAGTTTAATCATAGTTTTCTAGAGATTCATAGTATCCTGTTATGCATATGTACCAGAGTTGCTTTAAAAATATTTTTAACTGTTTATTGGCACTTCATTCACATAACATACAATTCAATAGTTTAATCCTATCTAGAAGAGTTGTACAAATTTTACCCCAAGCATTTTCAGAACATTTTCTTCTTCCTTATACTCATTGTTATTTGTTTGATTTTTTTTTTCAATTTTGGCAAACATATATACAAGAAAATACTCTCCAATTCAACAATTTCTTCATGTACAATTCAGTTCCATTGATTATATTCTTCATGTTGTACAATCATTATTGCTATCCCTCCATAAAATAAAATCAATACCCCCTAAGCAAAAACTTTTCCTCCTTCACTCGTGGTAATCATAGGTCAAGTTGGGATGGTTTTTTTTAGTAATAGATTTCTTAATATACAGAGTTTCTTTATCTATTCTTCTACCAATGGGTATTTGGACTATTTCCAACTTCTTGCTATTGTGAACTGTGCCGCTATGAACATGGGAGAGCACACTTCTGTTCATGCTACTTCACTTTCTTAGTGGTCATCTAAAGAAATTATTTTCCATTGAGTCCTGAAAATAAGAGACTATACTGAGGAATCAAACATTGTATTGAGTTGACTGGGGGAAAAATGGGGTTAGAAGATCTAGACTTCAGATACTAGACCCACCACTGAATACAGGACACTGCGTGAGTCATATTCAATATAATTAACTGTGATTAGGTTTTGGACCCTAGGTGCTACTAGAAGTGTAAGTAAATAGATATCATTACTAGGGTTTCAGTTCATGCATACATGGATTTATTCCAAGCAAAATGTGGTTAAAACATCTCTGCAATCAGTGGATGGTTACAGACAAGTTCACTCAATAATACATTTGTCTTAGGTATTTCAGTTTGTTCTTGGCTACTGTGAAGGGTACTTCCTTCTTAATCCCCTCTTCCATGTTCCTGTCTGATGTGTATAGAAAACCTACCGACTTCTGTTTATTGATTTTGTATCCTGCCACTCTTCCATATTCCTCTATCGTTGTAAGTACTCCAGTTGTGGAAATTTTGGGGTTTTCAATGTATAGGATCATGTCATCTGAAAATAGCGATAGTTTTACCTCCTCCTCTCCCATTTGGATCCCTTTGATGTCTCTCTGCTGTCTTATGTTGTTAGCCAGAACCTCCAAAACAATATTTAATAGAAGTGCAGACAGGGGACATCCTTGTCTTGTATTCTTTTTCAGTGGGATTGTTTTTGTCTTTTCTCCATTGACTATGATGTTGGCCATTGGTCTTTCATAGATAGCTTGTATGAGCTTGAGGAACTTACCTTCCAATCCTATCTTCATGAGTGCCTTGATTAGGAATGGGTGTTGGATATTGTCAAATGCTTTTTCTGCATCTATGGATATTATCATATGGTTTT
>NW_022103942.1:1168795-1204129 GCF_000313985.2 Echinops telfairi | reverse complement strand
TTTTTTTGTTGGGAGTGATGTGGTCTGTTGATTTTTCTTAGATCCTTTCATAGGCCCCATGTTTCCGGGAGGCCAGGGGTCCCTTATCTGTGTTACTGTTAGGGATTCTTTCAGGTGGTTGCCTTTGACCTACTCTAAGGATGTGTCAGACTGCTGTGTAGGCAGAGTTTCCCGTAGGCTTGGTGACCAGCAGTGGTGAGATGTTTCAGCGACTGGAGTGGGGGATGTGGCCTCTGTTAGTGCCTCTTGGCTGCTTTGACCTGGTCTATCAGGGTACCCTTAGCAGCCCCCCCCCTTTTTTATTTAGTATTAAAAAAGAAAAAGTTAAACATTTTAAAATATTAAAAAAAATTTTAATTGCGGGGAGGAAAAAGAAAAAGAATGGAGAGGGAGAGGGAAGGAGAAGCGATAAAAGAGGAAATGAGGCTTGAGGCTGGAGGGGTTCCAATTCTTCCTCCAGGTAGTGCGGTGTTGTACCCCCTTTATGTAGGGTTCCACGGATACTGTGTGGGATTATTTGCAAAGGCTAGAACTCTGGCTTTCCCTAGTATGCCTGCCCTTTGCTGTATGTAGCACCACAGCAGGGGCTGGGGGTGGGGTGTTCCCACAGCCCGGTCTAGGGCCCCAGGGCCAGCAGGGCCTCCACAGCTATGTGTAGAGTCACTGAAAGGGAAGCTGGGCTTATTGTCCTATCTAGGCTGCTGGTGTTCTACTTCTAGTTCAGAGGCTTTTATTTTTATTTATTTTTTATCCCCTTGGTCCGCTAGACTAAAATCAAATTAACGTGTCACACGCAGTCTCTGTCTGCAGTTCAGTGATACTTAAAACTGAGGCTTGGAACTGCGGGTCTTTGTTATGCAAAAAGCCTCCAGGCCCTGCAGCTGGAAGTCCTGAGCTAGGTTAATTCACGTGCTGATTTATATTAAGGACCCCCACCCATGTGCTCTTTGCCGCTGCTGGGAGAGGACTGCGGTTTGGGTTATTAACCTATAATATATATTTCACCTTCTTTTTTAATTTTATTTTTCAATACTTGTGATGTGCTCTGGATTGGCAGCTGCCAGGCTGGTCCCCAGAGGGGTAGATCAGTTTATTTGGGGGGGGGGTTGTTTGCGTCTCTGCCGATTGGAATTGATTATGCTCCCTGAATTCCGCTTATTTTGTCCCACACCGCGATCTACTTCAGGTAGTAATCTGCTTTTTCTTCTATTCTAAATTATGGCTACCCGCCCCCGCCACTCCCCAGGCGGTGAGCTCGGGGCGGCCAACAGCACGGAGAGCTCCCGCGTGGGGTTCTCTGTGGTGTACTGTCCCTTTAAGGCAGCAGCCAGGAGAGACCGCGTCTGTGGCCGAGCCGCTGCTGGCACGCGGGCTCGCAGAAGCTAGAGCGTTTCAAAGCGTTCTCGGTTTGCTTTGTGAGTGGAAATCGCACACATAAAAGAGATTCAGGAGAGACCCTAGTACCCTAGTTCTAATTTCTGGATGCCACCTGCCCATTACCTTCGCCTTACCTCCCAATTTTCTGGTCTGACAGCAGGAGCTCTGGACGATGCGTCCTATCGGGTCCGGAAACTCCCTCACTCTTCGATGTATGGATTCTTGTAAGAGCTGTAAGAGCCCCCAATAAAATGATTTTTTTTAATGAAAAAAAATGGAGAACAACAAAAAATGCTATGGCTTGGGTAATATGGTAATTATGTAATCTCTCTCCATCTATCTTGATAGATAATTTGGCTTGATACATTATTCTTGAGTTTGCGTTATTTCCCTGAAATTTTTAGAATATATTACTCCACTCTCTCCTCTTCTTCATACTGTATGCTGATAGTCTGCTGATAGTCTGAGCACATTCTTATTTGGGTGCCTCTATAGGTGACTGTTTTTCCCTAGCTGCTCTTATGATTTTCTCACTTGGTGACTTCTTTTGGGGCCAGGGGGCCAGAGGGTTTAAACCCTGTCCAAAGGGGGCCGCAAGTTGTGATTGTGTTAAAATGAAGCCCTTGATTGGTCCAAAGGAGCCCAGCTCCAGCTGGCACTGTGGCGGGGCTAAGAGTAAGCCTTAGCTGGCCTGCCATTGATAAGCCAAAAGCCCACAGCTCTTAAAAACCTAGTGGATCTGTGTCTACTTATCTTTATGATGCTACCCCTGTGACTTGGAAGAGTGCAATTTCCCTTTCAGTGGGTCTCCTGTGCTGATTTCTGCAGAGTCGAATTCCTGCTGATTTCTGCAGTCAAATTTCTGCTGATTTCTGTGTTTCTCAGTTGCCATCTTGCCGGAAGTCGCCCTCTCTTCTCCTTTAATGGAACTCTATTCCCCCATTTCAGGGGTGCTGGTGGGCTGCTAATTGTAAGGTCAGCAATTTGAAAACACCAGTTGCTCTGCTGCAGAAAGATGAGGCTTTGTACTCCCTTAAAGATTTAGTCTCAGAAACCAGAGGCAATTTTACTTTGTCCTACAGGATCATTATGAGTCAGAATCAATTCAATGACTGGCCTTTTTTATCCTTTCAACCCTATTGCTTGGTTGTATTACATGTCAATTCCCAGTTGTTTTAGGTAGCGCCAAATTAATTTCTACAATAACTGTATGTTTACAAGCCCACTAGCAGTATATAAGAGATTGAATCTCTTGTCATCCTCTCCAAAATTTGTTTTCTGATTGTTTGCTTTAAATAGGGCCATTATTGTGGGTATAGGTCTAAATTCATCTTTGTTTTGATTTGCATCTCTAGGATGGCTAGTGATTGTGAGCATTTTTGTCATATGTTTGCTAGCCATCTGAATGTCTTTTATGGTGAACTGTCTGTTCATAGCTTTTGCCCACTTTTAAATTTGTTTTTTTCTTATTGGGGGTGTTGCAGAATTACTGTATATATTCGAGTATAAGCCAACCCAAATATCAGCTGAGGCACCTCATTTTACTATAAAAACTGCATTAAAAATATGCTAAAAAAACCTCGGCTTATATACGAGTATATATGGTATGTAGATTTTAATAGTCCTTTGTCTGTTGTGTCATGGCTAAAGATTTTCCCCAGTCTATGGGCTCTCTATTTACTCTTTTGTGTGTGTGTGTGTGTGTGTGTGTGTGTGTGATATAAACCTTCATTTCTTTTTTTATAATTTATTTTTTAAACCGTTTTACTTGGGGCTCTTACAACTCTTAAAACAATCCATACATCAATTGTATCAAGCATATTTGTACGTATACTGCCATCATCATTCTTTTAACATTTACTTTCTATTTGAGCCCTTGGTATCAGCTCCTCTATTCCCCCTCCCTCTGTCTCCCTTCACCCACATTTCTGTTGTTCATCCTCCTCCCCCTGGGGGGTTGTTATGCATCCATCATTGTAATCCATCCCCCATCCCCCCCCCACCTTCTTCCACCCTCTTCCACCCATTTCTGTTCCTAAAGGGTTTATCTGCCCTGGATTCCGTGTGTCATAGCTCTTTTCTGTATCAGTATACATGCTCCAGCATAGCCAGAACTGAAAGACAGGACTGAAGTCATGATAGTGGGGGGTGAGGAAGTCTCAAAGAACCACAGGAATATTTTATTTCATAGATGCTATACTGTGCTCTGGTTGAGTCATCCCTTCCTTATGACCCTGCTGTAAGGGGATGGTCTATTGTCTACAGATGGGTTCTGGGCCTCTGCTCCGACTTCCCTTGTTCTCAACAATATGTTTTTTGTTTGTTTGTTTTGGGTCTTCTAGTGCCTATTACCTAATTCTGTTGAAACCTCATGATCACACAGTCTGGTGTGCCTCTTCCATGTGGGCTTGTTGCTTCTGGGCTAGATGGCCATTTGTTTAACTTCAAGCCTTTAAGGCCCCAGAAGCTATATCTTTTGAAATCCAGGCATCATCAGCTTTCTTTACCACATTTTCTTGTGTACCCATTTTGTCTTCAGCGATTGTGCTTGGAGGGTGAACATCACAGAAATCCAGGTTGCTAGAACAAAGTGATCTTGCATTGAGGGAGGGCTTGAGCAGAGACCCAAAGTCCATCCACTTCCTCAATTTATTGCCATATAAATATATGTAGCTATGCCAATACCTCTATTTAATATTTACATAAGTGCACACCTATGTTTATACCTCTATCCATAGCTTTGCTTTCTTGTTTCCTTTTAACATCCTCCTTTCCCACCAGCACACTAGAAGGGGCATTTCCTGGGACCTCGCCAGGACCGGTGGGATAATCATAAATGTCAGCGGTCAGATCTGAAATTATGAATGCTTTTCATTGTGTTTTGCTAGATTTTCTCTCTTTTTATTCAATCTTTTGTCTCCATTATTGTTGTTTTGCTTACCTATATAAGATAGTGAGGGACTTAGGGGTTGAGGGGGGAGGATCAGTGAGCAAACAACACTATAGACAGGGTAACAACTAGGGCATTAAAATCCACAACCAGGAGGATGTAGAGATCCTGGGGGTGTTGGAGCAACAGCAATCTGGCTGAGAAGAATTACTAAGAGGCAGAAGAAGGGAAAGTGTGCTGGTGGAAAAGGAGGATGTTAAAAGGAAACAGGAAAGGTATAGGAAGCAAAGCTATGGATAGAGGTATATATATAGGTGTGCACTTGTGCTAATATATTAATTCATTAAAATAGTTTATTTTGGGGGTTCCTCATGGGGCTTTGAGGCATTGTTCCCATTGCCAATCTGTTATGTTCCCTTCTTGGGTCACCCCACTGTGGGGGTGGTCAGACAGGACTCGCTCCCCACCATGTGTCCCCAGTATTATTCTCTGTTGTGGTATGCTCCAGCTGTTGTTGGCCCTACAGTCCTCTCTGTGCCTTAGCAACTCAATGCAGAGACATCATCCTCAGGGCTTAGTGTGTCAGTATGTGGTCTAGTTCCTCTATCTTTAACCTTCTTGGTTTGCTTCTGTATGGACATGGCAGGCAGGCCCCTCTCCCCAAACTGTAGGTATAGTCTTGTCTTATGTAGCACATACTTCAGGCTGGGGGGTAAGTTTGGCTCTGATTGCGGCTGGCCCTGCAGACCTCTCTGTTCATGAGTTGCTCCATATGATTACATGGCCTTCAAGGTTAGGGGCACTTTGGTAGGGTCTGCACTCACACTCCCATTTCTGTAGAGACATAAACAATAACCCCCCCAGGGTGGATTAGTGGCCTATACCCCCAGTGCCATTGTCTCCTTTACTACCACTTTTCTCTCCTCTATCATTAACCCCAAAGGCTTTCTCCTTTGTGATGGAATTACATGTACATTCTTGGATTAGATCTGTTCCCCACCCCTCCCACCACCACCACAATTGCCTGTAACTCAACCCATAAAGTGTGAGATAATAGGCTTTTCTTCTATACCTACTGTGGTGATTATACTTACCTCAGTGGACTCATGTTGTAATTGTCATTTTGTGATTGGTTAACTTCACTTACTATAATTTTCTCTAACTCTTCCCATAAGATGCTATGTTTCATGCAATCATCAGTGATTTTTAATGATGGTTTGCACAGTGGCTGTACCTATCTACATGACCACCAGCAGCGGAGGAGAGTTCCTATCTTGCCAAATCCCTTCCAATATTTTTTGCTCTCTGATATTCTACTTTTGGGCTATCCTCAAGAGTGTTAGGTGGTATCTCATAGTTGTTTTACTTTGCATTTATCTTATAGATAATGATTGGGAGCACATTCTCATATGTTTATTGACCATTTGGGTCTCTTCCCTAGTGAAACTTATGTTCAGGTCTTTTGCCCACTTTCTCAGGGGCTTAATTGTTTCTCCTTTTTGCAGGCGAGGAGGATATTTTACATTTTACTACTATGCCCTTTGTTGTGTCATCTCTAAAAATACTCTCCCAGTCCCTGGGTACTCTTATTCGTCTCTTTGTGAAGTCTTTCAATACACTCAGGTGTTTTATCCTTAACATATCCCATTTGTTGCTTTCAGCTTCATCTATGCATGTACCCTATTACAGTCAGCTTATGTATTCCCTGTGCCAAGGTTCTTAGGTTTGTCTTTATTCCTTTGTTGATGGTCCTGCCAATTTGGTATTTTACTTCTAGATCTGTGATGACCTTGAGATTGTTCTTGTGCATGGGATGAGGTAAGGGTCTTGTTTCATTTTCCTACAGGTAGATATCCATTATTACCAGCACCACTTGTTAAAGAGCACATCCACCTCCCACTTGATGCTTTTTGGGCCCTTGACAAAGATCAGTTGTCTATATGCTAATGGTTTAATTTCTGGGTTTCTGTTCTTTTCCATTGGTCTTAGTATTTGTCATTATTCCAGTACCACACTATTTTGACCACTGTGGCTGTGTAATAGATGTTAAGCTCAGGTAAGGAGAGCCCTCCATCTTGGTCCTTCATCTTAAATTCTGTGCTAATTCCAAAATTTAAAGATTGTTTCTAGTATTTAAATCATGATAGCGTTAAGCTTATATAGTGGCTTGGGTAAGATTTATTTATTATATTGAGTGTTCTCATCCACGAGCATGGGATATTCTTCCATTTGTGGAGGTAACTTTTGGTTTCCTGTATTAGGGTTGTGTAATTTTCCTTGTATACGTCTTTTGTTTTTTCTGGTTAAATATATGCCTAGGTATTTTATTTTGTTCTTGGTTATTGTGAAGGATACTGCCTTCTTAATCTCCTCTTCCGTAGTCTTGTCAGATGTATACAGCAAACCAATAGAGTTCTGTTTGCTGATCTTGCATCCCGTCCTGCTTCTATATTCCTTTATCACTGCCAGGACTCTTGTGAAATTTTGGGGTTTTTCAATGTATAGAATCATGTCATCTACAAATAGCCATATTTTCACTTCCTCCTCTCCCAGATGGATACTTTAATGTCCTTTCACTGTCTTATGTTGCTAGCTAGGACCTCTCATACAATATTGAAAAGAAGTGGTACAAAAGACACCCTTGTCTGGTCCCCTTTTTCAGTGGGATTGTTTCAGTCTTTTCTCCTTTCACTATGATGTTGGCTATTAGCTTTTTCATAAATAGCTTGTATTCACTTGAGAGATTTCCTTTCCATTCTTATCTTCTTGAGTGTTTTAATGGGTGTTGGATATTGTCAAATATTTTTTCTGCGTCTATCAATATTATCATGTGATTCTTATTAATGTGGTGAATAATATTGATGAACTTTCTGATATTAAACCATCCCTGTATCCCTGGAATGAATCCCACCTGACCATGATGTATGCTATGTTTTATATACTTTTGTTATGGCTTGTTGGTCTAAGAGAGATGTCTGAGTGATCTCTATGTGTTTGAATTTATTCAGGCTCGACTTGTGTCCCAGCATGTGGTCTATTTTCGAAAATAAGTCATGTGCACTTGAAAATAATGTGAACTTTTCTGCATTTGGATGGAGAGCTCTATAAAAGTCTATCAGGTCTAGTTGTGTACTTGGTGTGTTTAGTTCTGCAGCCTCCTTTCTTGGATTTCCCCCCAATGATCTTTCTCTGATAGTGGTGTATTAAAGTCACCTATTTTGATTGTTGTGTTTTTATTTTTTCATCTTTTGAATAGTTTGACAGATTCCGTGGGTCTCTTGTTACGCATGTATATGTTTATTATGATCACTCTTTCCTGGTCTACTGAATCCTTTGGGCATTATATAGTGCCCATCCTTGTCTCTTGTTATGGTTTGCAACTTGAGGTCAATTTTGTCATAGATTAGGATTGCACCCTCTGCTTTTTTTAAGTTTCCAGTTTCCTGGTATATTTTCCACTAACCTTTCATTCTTAGTCTATTTTTTTCTGTGAGCTTAAGTTGTGTCTCTTTCAGGCAATAAGTTGATGGGTTATAATTTCTGAACCACTCTGCTAACCTTTGTCTTTTAATGGGCGAATTTATTCCGTTGACATTCAGAGTTATTACTACCACCTGGTGTCATTGCAGTCATCTTGTACCTTTTGTGTTGGGTATTTTCCTATCTCCCTTCATATCAATTTGCTGTGTTTGTTTTGACGGCTTCATTCTTGTCTTCGTTTCCCTCTGAAGCCATGTTATCTTGGAAATTGTTTTCGGCACGTTGACTTCTGGATACAGTTGTGCCAAATGGCGGTCTCCTGCTTGTGCTTGGTGGATGTTGTTTTTCTGTCCACAGTGAATCAGCAAGGATTTTCCACATGGTTGAGTGCCCTACGGTGTATTCTTTGAGTTTTTCCTTGTCCAGGAACACTCTCACCCCACCGTCTATTTTAATAGAGAGCTTGGCAGGGTAGAGGATCCTTGGGTTGGTGGGGTTTTTTTCCTTCTGACTTTTGGAAGATGCAACTCCACTTTCTCTTCCTCTTCACAGTATCTGCAGATAGGTCTGAGCATCATTCTATGTGACCGCCTTTTTTTCTCTTGATGCTCTTGATGTGGTGAATAATATTGATGAACTTTCTGATATTAAACCATCCCTAAAAGTTGGATAATTTAATTTTCCCCCCCTAAAAGTTGGGTAATTTAATTATTATGTACCTTAGTGAATTCTTCCGGGGACATATTCTAATTGGTGCCCTCTCTGTTTGCTCTATAAATGTTTGATTTTCATTCGTTAAAATGGGGAAGTTTGCTTCCAGAAATTCCCTCGCTAATTTAGCCGTTGAATTCTTCATTGTGTCTTGTTCTTATAGACGAATTATTCAAATACTGTTCTTATTCAAAGCACCGCTATTGTTCTCAGGTTTTCTTCCACTTCTTTGATTATATTATTTGACGGTCATTACCATTTGTTAAAGTCTTCCTGAATGTCCTCGATGTTGCTGGTATGATTCTCCACTTCTGCTCTGTTGGTGAGGTCCATTTTCCTGTATTTTGCTTCTGCCATCTCATCCATCAGTTCTTGTATTTCCCTTTGGTGCATGGATTTCATTCCCTCTATCATGGACTTCCTCTCCTCTATCACTGCATCCTTATTCTGTGTTGCTGCCCTCATATCCTGTATTACTCCTGGCAGCATTCTGAAGATTTCTTTTTTGTAGGTCAACATCTGTTTCTTCTATGAACGTTATTAAGTTTAGGACTTTGCTGTTGCATTTTTTTCAGTTTTTCTTGTTGAGGGAGTTATGTTGCTGTCTGCATGTCGTTTTAGAAGAACTAGGTGCCATGTTCCCAGGAGGCCAAGGGGCCCTGAGCTCTTTCTCTATGTTACTGGAAGACTAGTTTTGGGGACTACCTGTGGCCTACTATGGTGGTGGAATGGACTGCTATGTAGACAAGGTGCTGTGGTGACCCTGTGACTGGTAGCAGTGGAGGGCTCAGAGGGAGTGCTCAGGCCTGAGACTCTAGGTATGCCACTGGGTCAGGTGGGGGCAATCCTTCAGCATTGGCATGAGCTTCATCTGGACTTTCTGCTTACAATTTTCAGTCTTTTAAAGACTCTTTGTGGATCCCTAAACTGAAAGAGCCAGGTTTTGGCTTGGTCTGGATTTCAACCCCGGGATTTTCCTGTTTTTTAAGTTAAGATCCTAGGCTGTGGTCTGGGGATTAGAGTTCTGCCTGTCCTGTTTTATTAACATTGTGCTAATATACCAGGACCAGGTTTCTAGAGGCTTACATTCAAAGTTACATGAAGGAACAGAGCCAGGAATTGTAAGCATTTAAATTTTCCTTTTTATAATGGGTTTGTGGGATGCCCTGGTTATCAGGACTGTGCTATTCTGTCTCCCAGGGAAGGGAGATCAGATTATCTCAGTGGTTTTGGGGTGTATTTGGATTTGAATTCTTCCTGACTGCACTCCTGTGTCACACCTGACTCTCTCCTACACAGCTAAATATCCCAGGGGCTCCTCAGTTGCTGAAAATTAGTGACTAATTATATATTTCTACCTATGCTTGGAGGTGAGGAGCTGAGGAGAGGGGGGAAAGGGATGGCTGATGTAGTCACTCAATTCCCTGCTGAAAAGGGAGGGTGCAAAGCCCAAGAATGCAAGTGTGGGGTGAATAACAGAGAGGGGAACTCCAGTGTGAAATCTTGTGGCAAGTTCTCAGAGGCTTTCTATGAACCTGGGATTATGACCACCTTTAGACAGCAGCTTGGGAAAATTACTGCATGCTGTGAGTCTCTGATCTTGGGCTTAGGAATGGGTGGCAGACACCATCTTTCTGGATCTGGTGAGGGATTATCAGAGCCCACGCGCAAATGTGGTGCACTTAGAGTGTTTCAGCAAATTCTTTAATTGTTCCATGGGCAAAAACTGCAGGAACCAAACCATATTACACTAAATCTATTTTTAGCACCTAGCCTCCCAATATTGGCCTCCTTACCTCTTAATTTTCTGATCTAACAAGAGAAACTCTGGGTGGGTGATTCTACCTGGATGCCATCTTGACTCCTCTATTTACTCTTTTGATGAAGTCTTTTGATGTGCATCTTATTTTTAGCAGTTCTTAGTAGTTGTTGGCCATCTATTTTGTCTTCTACTGTATGTATATCCTTTATTATATTTGGTAGTACATCTACTCCCTGAAATAGGGCCTTTAATGATCCTTATAACTATGGGGTTACATTTAGAGCTCTGGTCCATTTTGAGTTTGTTTTTGTGCGTGGAACCAGGTATAGGAACTGTATTTTTTTTCTGCAGATGGAGATCCAAATTTTCCAGCAGCATTTGTTGAAGAAGCTGTCTCTTTCGTATAATATGTTTTTTCGGCCCTTTGTCAAACATTAGTTGCTTGTAGGTCAATGCATTTATTTCTGGGATTTCTATTCCATTCCATTGTTCTATGTATCCTTCACTGGACTAGTACTGGGCCTTTTGGCTATCTGGCTGCATAGTAGTGTTGAGGTCTGGTGGTGTGAGGTCTCCTACTTTGTAATTCCTACAGAGTACTTTTATAAAAATCCTAGATCTCATCTTTCTCCTTATGAAGTTGCTAATTATTTTTCCATTTTTTTAAAGAATAAATTTTGGATTTGGATTGGAATTGCACTGTATTTATAGATTTCTTTGAGTACTATCGACATTTTCATAATATTAAGTTCCTGTCTATGAACATGGGATATTCTTCCATTTGTGTAGGTCGCTTTTGGTTTTTGGTAATAGTGTTCTGCAGTTGTCTTTGTACAGGCCTTTTGTTTCTTTTGTTAGGTTAATTCCAAAGGATTTCATCTTAAATGTGCTTTTGATAAAAAGTGTTTGAGTTAGTTAATTGTGCTAACCTGGCCAATAATCACATGTGGGGCTAATTGAAAGGCGGAGGGATAAATGGGTGGTGAGTCTAGCCTTTCTAGTTCTCGGGTCTCCTGCTTTGTGATGGTCACACCAGAGTGCAGCTGCCTTAGCAGTTCCCTGCTTCATCTTGCAAGATTGATTACCTACAAGACATCCCCAAGGAGAAGCCACATGGACCTATCCTGATGCAGCCCTGGGTGCTGAAGCAGCCGTGTGGAGACCCCTGCTAGTGCTGAGATGCTTATTCATTCACTGACTCAGCTTTCCTCTTGCAGTTGGCATCATTGCCTCTGTTTTGTGAGGTGGAGGACTTTGTGGACTGGTGTTGTGTTAAGGAGTTAATGTTGGACTTGTGGGCTTGGGCAGAATTGGGTTGGGATGTTTTCATGATGCACACTTTCTTTACATAAAACTCTCTTATGCATGAGTTGCTGTGGATTTGTTTCTCTAAAGTACCTAGACTAATACAGTGTTGTTTTCTTTGTGTCTTTTTCAGAGCTCTTTTCACTAATATATAAGCATCCAATTGATTTTTTGTTTGCTAATCATGTATACTGCTACTTTACTAAAACCTTTAAATTATTTTCAACAATCTTTTTGGGAGTCTTTCGAGTGCTTTACATATAAAATCATATAAGCTACAAATAGTGAGTTTCACTTCTTTGCCCAACCAAATTCCATTGATTGCTTTTTGTTGTCTGTTCATTCAGGGTACGACTTCCAGCATGTTGATTAAGAGTTTGGGGTGTCCTTGTTTGATAACCATTGTTCAGGGAAATGTTTTCAGTTTTTCCTGTTGAATGTGATGTTGGCTGTTTTTGTTTTTTCATATATGACCTTCATTATTTTGAAGAATTTCCCTTCAATTCCTATATTGCTGACTGTTTTTTTTCTTTTCTTTAAAATCATTTTATTGGGGGCTCTTACAGCTTCTATAAAAATCCATTATCCATTGTATCGATCACATTTGTGCATATGTTGCCATCATTTTTTTTATTGTTAATCATTTTATTGGGGGCTCTTACAAATGTTATAACAATCCATCATTCTGTTGTATTTAGCACACTTGTACATATGTTGTCAACATTTCCAAAACATTTTCTTTTCTTTTTTTTTCTTTTTGAACATTTTATTAGGGGCTCATACAACTGTTATCCCAATCCATACACACATCAATTGTGTAAAGCGCATTTGTACATCGTTTCTCAAAACATTTTCTCTCCATTTAAACCCCCGACATTAGGTCCTCATTTTTCCCCTTCCTCCCCGCTCCCCCCTCCCGCATGAGCCCTTGATAGTTTATAAATGGGTATTTTGTCATATCTTGCCCTGTCCGACGTCTCCCTTCATCCACTTTTTGGTTGTCTGTCCCCCAGGGAGGAGGTCACACACAGTTCCATGTAATCGGTTCCCTCTTTCCTACCCATTCTCCCTTTACCCTCCCTGTTTTGCCACTCACACCACTGGTCCTATAGGGCTCATCCGTCCTGGATTCCCTGTATTTTCAGTTCCTATCTGTACCAGTGTACCTCCTCTGGTCTAGCCAGTCTTGCAAGATAGAATTCGAGTCATGGTAGTGGGAGCGGGGAGGAAACCTTTAGGAACTAGAGGAAGGTTGTATTTCTCATCATTGTTACATCGCACCCTGACTGGCTCATCTCCTCCCCTGCTGACTGTTTTTTATCAGAAATGTTATATATTTTCAACTGTCTTTTCTGCTTCAATTCATATGATCATGTGGTTCTTATTTTTTGTCTTGTGTATGTAATGGATTACACGTATTGTTTTTCAAATGTTGAATTATCGTTCTGTCTCTGGTATGGATATAATTTGATCATGGTGAATTATTTTTTTATATATGTTGGATTATATTGTCCAGATATTGGTTGAGAATTTTTATATCTATGTTCTTAAGGGATATTATCTATAGTTTTCTATAGATAACCAAATGGGGTGTCATTTGGCTTTGGTATCAGAATTATGCTTGCTTCATAGAATGAATTTGAGTGTTTGCTGGCCCTTTCTATATTCTGGAGTAGTCTGTGTGGAATTGATGAGACCTTTTCACTGAATACTAGGTAGAATTCCCCTGTGCAACCACCTACTCTTGAGCTTTTCTTAGTTGGAAGTTTCTCTATTTTTTTCTTTTGTTGTGAGTCTGTTGAGATTTTGTATTAGTCTGCATTAAATAGGTAGATATTTGCCCATTTATTCCAGGTACAGTCTCTTGTAGTAGTATGTTGTTCTTTTTATTTCATTTGGATCTGTTGTTTTGCCAGTCTTTTCATTTCTAATTCTAAATATTTTCATCTTCCCTCTTTTTCCCCTTTGTTAATTTTGCCAGTTTGTCAATTTTGTAACTCTTTCCAAAGAATGAACTTCTTGGCTTGTTGAGATTTCTATTATTTTTCTTTCTTCCAGATTCATTGGTTCTTCTCTAATCTATATGATTTGTTTTCTTCTGTTGGTTGAGCGTTTATCTTATTGCTCTTGTTCAAGTGTCAGCAGTATTGTGTTAAGGTGTCACTTTTGGATTTCTCATCTTTTTCTTCATGTGTGTGTTGATCACTATACATAGACCTTTGAGAACTACTTTTGCTGTGTCCCAAAGGTTTTGGTATATTGTGCTATTGTTCTCCTTTGCTTCAAGGAATTTCTTCATTTCATTCCTTATTTAATTTAATATGCAGTCGTTTTCAAATCAGATGTTGTCAGTCTCCATGTATTTGGCTTTCAATTCTTGTTATTTCTAGTATTGATTTCTAGTTTCAGAGTTGTGGTCTGAGAAAAAGTATTGTATGATCTCAATGCATTTTAAAACATATTAAGAACCGCTTTGTGCTGTAACATATGGCCTGTGTACTGTGTGTGCTGGAGAAGATTCTGTTGTTGGGTGGAGTGCTCTCTCTGTACATGTCTCAGAGGTCATGCTTGTTGATAGTATTATTTGCTCTTTTCTTTCTTTATTGAGTTTCTTTCCTGATGATCTGTCTCATCAAGAGTGCTGGATTTAAGCCTTCTACTATTATCACCAAACTGTTTCTCTTCAACTCTGTGAGGACTTGATATATGTATTTTGAGGGTCTTTCCTTGACAGTGCTTATGTTTATTGTGATATCTTCTTTTCCTAGTGTTCCTTTAATCATTATGTTGTGTTCATTCTTGCATCTCATTATGTTATTTTCCTTGAAGTCTATTATATCACAGATTAATGTTGCCACTGATGTTTTGTTGGTGCTGCCATTGACGTGGTAAATTGTTCTCCATCCTTTGGTTTTTAGTCTATTATTTGTCTTGACTTTAAGGTCTGTCTCTTGAAGGCAGCATATAGAGGGGTCATGTTTATAAACCAAGTTTGTTACTCTATCTCTAGATTTAATCCATTGACATTAAATGTTATTATAGATATATGTGGGTTTTTCGCTGTTTGTTGTTTTGCTGTGTGTGCTTGTTTTTCTTGTGTGTGTGGTTTTATTGGCGTCTATTTTCTGCCTCTATTTCTGTTTCATTTTGAGTAATGTTATCATTTAATTGGTTTCTTAGTAATGTTGACCTGTGTGTTGCTTTTATATTTGTCCTCTGTTGCTGTTGATTTTGTGTCCATAGTGGTCCCATTCATATGTTTTGTAATGCTAGTCTTGTCTGTATGAATTATTTTAATTTTTTCTGTCTGGAACTATCATTATTTCTTTCTTGTGTGTGAGAAATAGCTTTGCTGGATATAGGACTTCTGGTTGGCATTTTTTTTTCACCCAGAAAAAAATATTATTTTTCTTTAGTATGTTAATCTTTCATTTTTTTCCCTCTCTAACTCAGCTCAAGACTCTCTTTTCCCTTGACATTGGAGCGTTTGACTACTTGATTTCATGATGTGTTTGTTTTGGGATCTATCCTATTTTGATTTCTCAACTTCTTGAAGTTACTTGCTTCTCTTTTATGATGCCAGGGGGATTTTCATCCCTGATTTCTCATACGAATTTTCAATAAAATTGTTGAGAAACAAAAAAGTAAAAGAGGAGAAAAGGGAAAGCATACTGAAGTGATTAACTAGGAAACTATAAAGATTGACTGGCTGAAAATGGAGAAACAGAAAAAGAACAGTGTCTAGCCTCTTATGAATCAGAAGAAGCCAATTCTAATTCATGTTTATCTATCATGTCTTGTCAGTGAGCTCTGTTATCTCCCTCCTTGGAAAATCCAGAAGGATATTTTCATCAACTAATTTGTAGATGCAAGTTTCTTCGTAGCTCCAGAAACAGTTTTTAAAAGCAAGAAATCCTTCTTCATCTCATTTTTAAATTGTAAATGCTTTTTTTAACACATGAAATCATTTACTGGTCATTTATTTCTTGATACAACCAGACAATAGCATGATGCTGAATTGTGGGAACATTTCACTGTCTTGGGTGTCAAAGGACACTGTGGGACGGGGAGAAGGGAGTTTCCATATTCCAAGTACAAAACATATTTAATGGAAATTGCAATTTGAAGTCACTGTCATGCATTTGTGTGATTTGAACATTTAAAATTCTGTTTTTATGTCATTGTTTTCAGTGGAATTGTGTCAGACAAATGCTCCCTCATCACAACACTTTTACCAGAACTGTGTACAATCTGTAATAAATTTGGTTACCGTAGTCCAGTTTTTCTGATAACTTTGCTATGTACTATAACAGGTTGAACATTTGAATGTGTAGTGTGACATTAAATTGTGAGTTAATGGGATTTATTATGTAACTGTTTATCAATATTTGAAGATAATGCTACTTTTGGCAGTTACATAATGTATTACCAATTTGAGGATATGGTGGAGTCTAGCATGTCAATCAGGTCACATCTTGATGACCTCTTTGGAGGTGTGATGGAGTAAAAACGCTCACTGTAGCTCAGACAAACTCTTTGCCTCATCTTCCTGTTGACAAGACACATTGAGCTACACTGATAGAACCCGAGCCCTGGAGCTTGAGGAGCCACATGGAGAGGTATGCCAGTGCTGAGTTGCTTCCACTGTTACTGGATCTACAAGACTTTCCACATACTGGTCTGTGATCTTCCATTGTATGTGTTGCATGAGTATGAAGAAGAAATTATAGACTGATATCAGACATATGGGCTAATATGGGAATTATGGGCTTGATCTGAACTGTGCTGGGATATTTTTTTTAATATACAGTTGCTCTTTTATATAAAACTCTTTCTTACATACACACGAGTGTCCTAGATTTGTTTCTCTAATCATCCCAACCTAACACACTACTTGATATACACTTAATGAAAATTTGCCTCAAAATATAAAATTGGAAAGTCACTAGAATTTAGAAAAGATTTTTAATTACATGCCATTTTTGGATTTTGGTGTGCACACTAATAAGTATGTCTGTAGTTATCTCAAAACAACCATAAAATACCAGTTTTTTAAAAAGACAAACAAATTCAACAAGACCAATTGCAATAAGGAGAATGTTTGGAAATCTGAAAGAATCTTGAAGGTTGGTGGTGGGGGGAAAGAGAGGGAGGCTTTATTTTATAGAGACAAGAGCAAAGCAAAACCAAAGACCAAACCCATTGGTGTCAAGTTGCTTTTGGCTCATAATAACCCTATAGGGTTTCTGACGCTATAAATCTTTATGAGCAGACTATCATCTCACCTCTCTTTCCTTGAGCACCTGCTGGGTTCAAACTACTGACTTATTTGTTAGCAGGCCAAAATTTAACCCACTACATCATTAGGGGCCACCCCCCAAAAAATTCCACCCACCTAAAACTAAAGGTGGGGAAATGGAAGGGTCACAAGACTGACAAGAAAATGTGAGAATCTTTTACTCTGAGGCCACTTATTCTTAGGAAGAGGCGTTAAGGAGGAATTGTATGCTAATGTTGGGTCAATATTCTGGAGCCTTGGGGCCAGAAGAAAAACGTAAGCAAATTTTTGTTAACAGACCATTTCACTCTAGTTATCATTGGGAACAAGATATTTAGCCAGTTATTTTTTGAGATCAGGAATATTAATTTGTATAGTCTATGTTCCCCTTATCCTGAGAAAACAAGGGACCATTTGTAATTCTTATCTAAGTCTTATAGGGAACGGTGGTGTCAAAGGTCAGTTGTTTTAGAGTCAGGCATCGTGGTCAATTGATTCTGAAGAGTAATAAATAAAGGAGATACATTCTACTTGGTTAGTATTAGCTCTGTCATGAAGACATGTAGATGTCAGGGATCTATAGGAAGGAGAGAAGCCTGACTAAAACTTGGGCAAGACAAAGCAGGGAGTAGTAAATGGACACTTGTGAACACTTGGTTAGTAGAGGAGGTAAATGGACAATTGTGAACACTTGGTTAGTAGAGGAGGTAAATCCTGCAAGAAAGCTTTAGGTGCAATGCTCCAAAGCTCTGAAGTCTTCATTTATGTGTGGAGCCACAGCTTTTGAGGAATTTTGAACTCAGAGTCATTGGAATTCTTTCTAATGGAATGTTTTATCTGGAGAAGGTGAAAACGTGGTGTTTGTACAGGTAATCAAACCATTAGGGTTGTTTGAGGAGGCCTCCCACAGAAAGTGGTGTTTATAATAGGAGGTATTAGCCAGGTGGGGAAGAAAGTGCTGAGTTTTAGCCAGGTGAGGAGGAAAGTGTCGAGATAATCTGGTATACAAATCTACTACCCTAAAGCATGCACAATGAAAACATTGTGTGAAACAGGATCATTGTAGTAAATGCTGAACCCTCTGCCCTCTTTGTTCTAAGCACAGGCTTGTGGTATCAGTCAGTCCACTCAGCTGACTGTAAAATCATTACTCTGATTTACATGTGAGAAATCATAAAGAAGAATAAAACCAGAAATTTGATCATTATTTTATGTTATGTAGAACACAACAATACAAAAGAAGTTTTAATAGATTTTTCTTTGATGTTTCCAAGGCATGTTTTTAGTGGCAGAAATTCAAAACTGAGAGGTCAGTGCCATCCAGTGACTGGACGCAGAATTGTTGCTTGGACAAGAATTAACAGGAAGCCAGTTTAGGAGAAAGGGAAAGGATTCCTCAGAGGGAATTTTCTGGAAGTTTATGTAGCAAACAAAACATTAATGAGTAAATCAGCCTGAGCCAAAAGACATTAAATCTTATGACAAAGCTTCATTCATCCTCTCCCACAATAAGAATAAAGTTGTGTGTGTGTGTGACTATGTGTGTAAGAGAGAGAGAGAGAGAGAGAGAGAGAAATAATGTGGAACACACAGACGCACCGTTATATTCAAACATAAGAGTGGGGCACCCCCCAGAAAACAGAAAATGCTTTGCTGGGTGGAGCTTTCATAGTACACATTTTTTTCCACTAGGCAAGCATCTAGCAACTAGCTCTGAATTAGTGTTCCCCGTAGCATCGCCTGGAAAGGTACCTTTTTGCCTCAGTGAATTTTTTCATAAACGCAGTTTTGCTCGAAACCAGTTTTTGTGATGGCTGATTTAATAGAACAGTGTGCGGCTGTGAAATGTTTCCTGCTCAGAAAAAAATGTTGCAGAAACCATTGCGATGTTGAAGACATCTTACAATGACAGAGCTATGGGAAAAACTCAAGTGTATGAGTGGTTTTCTTATTTAAAAAAGGTGAAATGTTGATTGTCAACAAACCCTGTTCTGGACATCTGTCAACTTCCCAAATAGATGAAAATGTCAACAAAATTTGTGCCTTTGGGCTGGAAGACCAATGATCAGCCATTGAAAACATGGTGATGTTATCTGGACTCTCTTAAAACTCAGTCCAGTGAATTTTAATGGAAAATTTGGGAATGAGATGGGTGGCTGTGACAGTAGGTATAGATGAAAATCCTCTTATCTCACAATATATGGGTTGAGGTACAGGCCGTCGGGTAGAGATCAGACCAAACCCAAGCAGGTATATGTTAATGCAACACAAAGAAGGAAAGGGGAGAAGGGGGAAGGAGAAAGGGAGGGTGGAGAAACTGAGATGAAGGCATGGGGGGAGTAGGGAACTAACTCCCCCAGGAGGAGAGTATTAGTTATGTCTCCACAGAATTTGGAATGTGTATAAAGACCTCGTCACTGTGCACCAAGCCATGAGGGCAATATAACCACATGGAAGGATGCAAGAAAAGACTGTGTTACAGAGCCGACTCCAACCAGAGTCAAACTGACCCCCACCCTAGAAGTTTGTGTGATAGAGAACAACACTAAATATTCAGGTGGGAGAAAGGGGCCAACATGTTACACCCACACAGAAGCAAACCAAGAAGGAAAAAGAGAAAGGGACAGTCAGCCTAGACCACATTTTGGCACACCAAGACAGGAGGGTGATGTCCCTGCATGGAGCTGCTAAGGCACAGAGAGGACTGTAGGTCTAATAACAGCTCCCTTACTGTAGCATTCTGCGACAGAGGAGAATAAAGGAGACACATGGGGGTGGGGTGGTGGTGGGTGTAATGTGGTCTGAGCCCCGCAGTGTGGCAAACCAAGAAGGGAGCATAACAGATCAGCAACTGGAGCAAAGCCAAACCACAAAGGCCTTAAAGAGCCCCCAAAATATACTTCAGGCTAGGAGGAGCAACTTCTGGAACTCCTCCAGGATCAGGGAGGAGATTGTAATAAAGGTCAATAGACAGACCTGGAATTATGTATGCTTTCTCCCCCTCTCTCTCTCTTTTCCCTTTTTGCTTTTCTTTTTTCAATCTTTTGGTTTCTCATTGGTCTATGTCGTTGTTGGTTTGCCTTCTTATATAAGACAGGCATGGGAAGCAAGGTCAAGGAGAAAGCAACAGGGCCAATGGCCCTGGTGGGTCTTGAGGGGAAAAGGTGGTGGCAGGTGGTGGGGGGTTGTGGTGAGCAAACAATGCCATAGACAAGGAAACAACTAGGGAATTAAAACCAACAACAAGGAGGTTGTAGAGATCATGTGGGTGTTGGAGGAATAGTGATCTAGTTGAGAGGAAGTATTAAGAGGTGGAAGTAGGGGGAACATAATGGTGGGGCAGGAGGAAGGCAAAAGGAAACAGAGGAAGGCTCTAGACAGCAAAGCTATGGATAGAGACATTAGCATAGGTGTGTATATATGTAAATATAATAATCCATACAAATAGAGGTATTGGTATATATATATGGCAATACACTGAGGTTGTGGACGGCACTTGGGCCTTAGCTCATACCCTCCCTCAATACAAGAACACTTTGTTCTAACAAACTGACATTTTGTGATGCTCCCTTCCTACCACCTGGCACAATTGCTGAAGACAAAATGGGTGCATAAGCAAATGTGGTAAAAGAAAGTGGATGGTGCCCGGCTATTAAAAGATATCATGTCTGGGGGCTTAAAGGATTGAGGTTAAACAAATGGCCATCCAGCTGTGAAGCAACAAGCTCACATGGAAGAAGCACACCAGCTGGTGTGATCATGAGGTGTCATTGGGACCAGTTAACAAGCATCAGAAAATCCCTAACAAACAAACAAACAGAAATATATTGTTGAGAATGAGGGGGGTCAAAGCAGAGACTCAAAGCCCATCTGTAGGTAATGGAACATCCCCCCACAGAGGGGCCACAGGAAAGAGGTGAGTCAACCAGGGTGCATTTGAGTGCCAATGGAACACACAATATCCCTCTGGTTCCTTGAGGCTTCCTCACCCCCCCAATATCATGACTCCTGATGCTGCTTCTCACTCTGGACTAGACTGGAGCATGTACACAGGTATGGATAAGACACAGACGCCGATGACACACGAAATCCAGGAACAGGAATGGGAATAGTAATACCATAAAGGTAGAGGGAAGGGGTTGGGGGAGAGAAGAGGATGAAGGGTAACCAATCACAATGACTGATACATAACCACACACCTGACACCAGGGGGAAGAGCAACAGAAACCATGAGGGAAGGGAGACAGTGGTCGGTTTGAGATATTAAAATAATAATACTTTATAATCTATCAAGGGGCCATGAGGCAGGGGGGATGGAAAAAAGAGGAGCTGATACTAAGGGCTCAATAGAAAGTAAATGTGTAGAAAAGAATGATGGCAACCTTTGTACAAATATGCCTGATACAATTGATGTATGGATTGTAATAAGAGTTGTAAGAGCCCCCAACAAAATGATCTTTTAATTAAAAAAACAACAACGAAGAAGGGTGGCTGTGAAATTTGTGCCTTGGCTTCTGACTAACCAGTAAAAAGCATGTTGAGTGGAAAAATGCTGTTCTTTGAAAGAACAGCTCTGAAGCAACCCAGAAATTTTTCAGAGATCCTTCCAGGTGAGACATCATAGTACTATTCTGACGACTGAGAAAGCAAACGTAAATCAAGCTATCGTTATCTCGCCCTTCCCACCCAAAGTCCATAATGTGAAATTAAAATCAAGATGATTCTCAATTTTTGGGGGGATGTGAGGGGGTAGTGCATTTGGAGTTCGTCCCACTAGGTCAGGCTATTTATCGGACTTTCTATTTAGAGGTTCTGAAATGATTGTGTAACAGTGTAACACAAAAAAGCCTGATTTGTGGCAGACTGGGCACTGGATTCACTGCCCCCACAATGCACCTGCTCACACGGCCATTTCAGTGGGCCACTTTTTGGCAAAAAAAAAGCCTCTCTTACCCCCCACACCTGACTCACCTGACCTTACTTCATGCAACTTCTTTTTGTTTCCACAAATTCAGAGGAACATGAAAGGAACATGAAAGGGGATACAAACACAGATGGCAAATCCTGAGAAAGGTCTCACCTCAGAGCTGCCATGTGCCCAGGGGATATGCTCACACTCCTGCGAGCAGATGCTCAGTCACCACCCAGAAAGCTGCACAGAATCTCTGTCTTCCAAACCCTTTGTAGCCCCCAGAGTGTAGCCTTGAGAGACTGCATCACGCATGAGGCTTAGTCAGCATATGGCCTCCAAGGTGGTCCCTCTTGGTCTGTCAGTCTCAGAAGCCAATATAGGCAACAGGAAAGGATAAACATTCAAACCATAAAAAATTCAATAAAAAAGGCACAAGAAATCTGAAGGGATTTAAACAAATAGAGGAACATTCCATGTTTGTGAATTGGCAAACTCAATATTATGAAAATGTCAATATTACTGAAAGCACTATACATATTCAGTGCAATTCCAATTCAAATCACAGCATCATTCTTCAACGAAGATGAAGAAATGATTACCAATTTCACATGGTCCGGTAGAGCAAGACCACCAACTGTTCTTTGCTTATGCTTGGTTTCTTCCCTCTCCATGTGAAATTTCATACTGTCGGGGGAAATGGCGACTCGATAGGACTCACCCGTCTTGAGCTCCTGCAGCCAGACCAGAAAATTGGGAGGTAAAGTGAAGGAAACTCAGAGGTTGAGTCCTGAAATTAGAATTAGGTACTAGGGTGTCTCCTGAACACCTTCTTTTATGGGTGATTTGAACTCACAAAGCGAACCAAGAACGCTCTAAAGCACTCGAGGTTTGGTGAGTCCACCGGCTCCAGCTGAAAAGCCCCTCTCGCCCGTGCCGGGAGTAGCAATTTCTCCAGGCTGATGCACTAGAGGGGACACAATCCCAGACATGGGGAGAACCCCATGCCGAGCTCTCCAGGCTATTGGCTGCCCTGATCTCATAGCCTGCAGAGTTGGGGTAGCGGGTAGAATAACATGGAGTAGAAAGGAAAAGCAGAATTCTACCTGAGGCAGATATCGGTGTAGGAGAAAATCGGCAGATAGTCAGAGCCCAGGCAGCGAATTCAGTTCTAATTGGCTGAGAAGGAAACAAGCCCCCTGATAAGCTGCATCTCCCCCATCTGGAGGTCAGTGTGACAGACCCCAAATCAGAGCACCTCACAAGTATAATATAAAAAAGAATAAAATATATATTATTGCTTAAAAACTCAAACCCCAGTCTTGTTGCTCATCTCCAAGGAGCACAAGATGGGGGGGGGGGGGCTTAACATAAATCAACATAAGAAGAAGCCCAGCTAAGAAATGCCAGAACTTAGCTACAGGGCCTGGAGGCTTTTTGCATAACAAAGATCTGCTGGAGCAAGTCTAAGTTTCTGACAGAGCATGGAGCTACAGCCCAGAGAGTGAGGGAGACCATTTAATTTGATTCTATTTTAACTGGCCAGCAGGGTAAAAAATAAAATCCTCTGATCTAGTAGAGCACCAACAGTCTAGATAGGACAATAAGCCCAGCTTCCCTCTCAGTGATTCTACACACAGCTGGTGAGGTCTTGCCTGTCCTGGGGCCCTGTTGGAACACCCCACACCCGTTCCTGCTGTAGTGCTACATACAGCACAAGGCAGGTATACCACTGAACGCCAGTGCTCAGTACCGCGGTGGGAACTGGCATCTGGTCACTGGTGCAATCTTGCCTTCGAGAGTAATCCCACCCTGCATCGGTGGAACCCTACATTATGCGGGTACACCACCCCGCTACCTTGAGGAAGAGTTGGAACTCCTCCAGCCTCACGGACAGGTGATCAAGCCTCAGTTATCTCCTTACTTACCACTCTATTTCTTCTTTCTTTATTCGCTCACCCTTCTGTCTTTCCCATTACGGTCAGTCTCAATGGCCTCAGGCCTGTGTTGTGTTTTTTTCCCCTCTTTCTCCTCTTCTCTCCCTCGCTTTCCTATCATACACCACTACAAGATTTCTGGTCACTACCCTCTGCCTAGGGTAAATCAACCCAAATAGCAGGGGGAGCTCCAGCCTTCCCTCTGTGGGAGTGCTGTACACCACATGAGGCAGCTGTGACAGCCATCTACAGCATGCTGCGCTCCTGAGTAAACCTCCATCAGAACTCTAAGGTCATCTCATCAACTAGAGCAACTTCTACCAGCACCACTGGGTCCCTGCATTAAGGGGGCACACCAACCTCTAATTGTGGGGTAGTGTCTAAACCCCTCTGGTCACACATCCAAGCAATCATGGATCAGCTATCTCTTTATTCTTTATTTCCTCCTTCTCTCTCTCTGTCCTCTTGATCATCACAGTCAATCTTAATGAACAAAGTTGAATTGTTTCCTTCTTTCTCTTTCTTCTCTTTTTCTTCCTTTCTTCTCTCTTTGTTCTCTTCTCTTCTCTCTCTGCTTATATGATTCTCTCTTCTCCCTCTCTTTCCTTTCATATGCCACTGCTGGTTCCCAGACCCCTACCCTCTGCACACAGCACGAGACAGTGCTACACACAGCACAGCACCGGGTCAGCCATCTCTTTATCTATTTTTAAAATGTTCTCTCCTTCGCTTCCTTTTTCTTCTTCTTCTTCTTTCTTTCTTTTTGCACTTGTTTCCCTTTTTCTTCTTTTCCCATCTTCTCCTAGTTCTTCTCTCTTTCCTGCCACAGTCTGAGCAGATTCAGTTCTCCTTTTTTATTTACAAATTTTTTTTATTACTGTTTTCACTTTTGTTTATTCTGTGCATTTTAGTTGTGTGTGTGTGAGTGGGTTTTAGTTTGCTTGGCATTGTTGCTCCAGTCTTTGTTGATTTCTTCTTTCTCTATTTTTCTTCTGCTTTCCTGTCACAAGCCACAAGTGGTCTCCAGGCCACTCCCCTCTGCCTAGGACAACTCTGAATGCCCAACTTGGGAATCTCTCATCCGCATTTATTGGCTTTGAAAGCAGCTGGGGAAATCACGCTGGTCCTTTTCCATACATCAAGCAGCAGGGCCTTCTCCCCCGCAAAAAGTGGGGCCATCTCCAGCCTAAACCCCGAGGCCGTACAAGTTACTGGGGGAAATGCCTGACCACAACTGATGGGGCTCCACGCTACTGTGGGAACATCCACCCAAACTCCAAGGCAATGTCTCTGTCTACAGTAATTCCCCCTGCAACCTACAGAGCTCTACACCAAGGAGGGTATACCACACACCCTCCTCAGAACTCCAGTTGCACAGGGAAACACCCCAGGCCACCTGAGGTGCTCCAAGCACTGTGAGGCCTACTTAGAGATCAGCCAGTAAAGGGATGCCCTCCTGGACCCACAACAACCCGACCAGCGTCACATGAGAGGAATATCCAACTCACATTCCAAATAATGGAATACTGGATGGCTAGGATAAGAGTGAAACCACAGGAAGATATAGAGGTAGCCTGACCCCTCAGTACAGCTACCAGCAGATAGTTTGTAGAAGCACTCATACGAGTCCCCCAAGAGAGAGCCCGGTGCTCTTGAAATCAGGAATATGGCTCCAGGCTCCTCTAAAACAACACGTAAACAGCAACCAGTTCTAACAGCATCAACAAAAAAGCAGTGGAAACAGAAGATGGTGCCAGAAGAAGTCATAAACCTAATGATAGGCATAGAAGAAGCAGATATTGACCTGACACAAAAAGAAATTTTCACAATGAGGGAAGCAATGAAGAAAAAAGATGAAATGATAGAGAAGATAAAGGCAACGCACCAAAAGGAATTACAAGAGTTAAGGGATGAAATAACAAAATCCAGTGGCAAATGGATAGACCTTGCCAACACACTTGAGGAGTCATAGAATCTCACCAGTGACCTAGAGGATAACCAAGCAGACCTCAGCAAACGGGAAAAGCAGTCTAGTAAGACAATCAGAGAAGCTGAAGAAAACTTGAGAGCCATGTCTGATGCTATGAAGCGGAACAATATTAGAATAATTGGGCTACCAGAACAAGACACAACAAAGAATTCAACAGCAAAAATAGCGAGGGAATTCTTAGAGGAAAACTTCCCCAGCTTAATAAATGAAAATCAGGCAACCATTCACGAGGCTGAAGGAACACCAGCCAGACTGAATCCCAAGAAGAAGTCACCAAGACACATAATTGTCAAATTATCCAACTACGAGGAAAAGGAGAAGCAGCTAGGGAAAAGCAATCAGTCATGTATAAAGGCACCGCAATAAGAGTATATTCAGACCTGTCAGTGGAAACGATGAAGAAGAGGAGGGATTGGAGTAACATATTCCAAAAATTGAAGGAAAACAACAAAAACCCAAGAATACTTTACCCAGCCAAATTATCTATCAAGATAAATAGAGAAGTCAGAGTCTTCCCAGACAAGGACAACCTGAAAGGATACATAAAAAGAAAGCCAGCCCTACAAAAGATCCTTGCCAATCCAGTATGGGCAGAAGATCAACACTCACCGAGGGCAAATAAGAGACCATCACATAGAAACAACTCCACCCATAAGGTGACAAAGAGAAAACAGCCCCCAGGATAGCATTGGCTCAATAGTGGAAAGGAGGCAAACATAAACCACACACACAACCCAAGCGGATAAGATAGGTAGATAGGAAAATATCCAACACTGTGGGTTTTTCACATATGGCTTGTATAATATCGAGGAGTTTTCCTTCTATTTCTATTTTCTTGAGTGTCTTAAACAGGAATGTGTGTTGTATGTCGAGTGCTTTTTCCACCTCTATCAACATTATCATGTGGTTCCTATCATTTTTCCTGCCCATGTGGCAAATAATGCTGATGGTCTTTCATATGTTGAACCCTCCCTGCATCCCTTGTATGAATCCCACTTGGTCACAGTGAATTATTTTTAAAATATGCTTTTGTGTTCTATTGGCCAGTTTTTTTGTTAAGAATATTTGTATCAATGTTAATTAGGGATATTGGTCTTTAGTTCTCAATTCTTGCGGTATCTTTGCCCACTTTAGATATCACAGTTATACTAGCTTCATAGAAAGAGTTTGGGAGTTCTCCGTCTTTTTCTATGTTTTGGACAGAGCTTGTATAGGATTGGTGTCAATTCTTCCCTGAATGCTTGGTAGAATTCTCCTGTGAAGCCATCTGGCCCATGGGATTTTTTTTGTTGGTAATCCCTTGATTACCTTTTCTATTTCTTCCATTGCTATGGGTCTATTGATGTTCTTGACATCCATCTGGGATAGTCTAGGGAGGGATTGTGTTTCCAAATATTTGTCCATGTCTTCTAAATTTTGGAGTTCATTAGATTATAGACCTTCATAGTACTGTGTAATTATCCTTTTGATTTCATTAGGGTCCATTGTAATGTGCCATGATTCAACCCTCATCCTTGCTAATGTCATTTGTTCCTTCCTTCCTTTGGTTAGGTTTGCCAGCAGTGTATAAATTCTGTTAATTCTTTCAAAGAACCAACTTTTAGTGGCATTAATTTTTGCCATCGTTTTCTTCTTTTCCCTCTCCTGTATCTCACCTCTAATTGTTATTATATCTATCCTCTTGCTATTAGTAGGGTTGTTCTGTTGACTCTGTTCTAATTGGTGTAAGTTCTGTGCCAGCATATCATCCATTAGTCTCTCTTTTTTCATGAGTGCATTCATTGCTATCAGCCTTCCTCTGATAAATGCCTTTGCTGTATCCCACAGATTTTGGTATGTCGTATTTCCGTTCTCATTAGTTTCTAGAAACTTCCTGATTTCATCTCTGATCTGGGTCAATATCTACTCCTTTTGCAATAGAATATGCTTCATCCTCCAATTATTTGCTCTTGTTTTCTTCACCGTCCTTCTGTTAATTTCCAGCCTTATGACACAGTGATCGGATAGAGATGTCAGTATAATCTCTATGTGCTTGAATTTACTCAAGTTCGACTTGTGTCCCAGCATGTGGTCTATTTTCGAGTATGTGCCATGAGGGCTTGAAAAGAATGTGAATTTTTTCCCCTGTGGTTGGAAAGCTCTGAAAATATCCATCAAGTCAAGTCATCCAATTGTGCTATCCTGTTTCCCCGAAAATAGACAGTGTCATATTAAATTTTGCTCCCAAAGATGAGCTAGGTTTTATTTTCAGGAGATGTCTTATTTTTCCATGAAGAATACGGTACACATTTATTGTTGAACAACAAAAAAAGAAAATTTATTATTTGTATACGGTACAGTAGTAGTTGTCATCACAAACCAGCATAACCAGACAAACTGTGAATCCTACAGTATCAAGAATTTCTTGTTACTACCATTATTTCCATGTACAACAATCTATGGGACATTTATTCCTTTATTCAATGACAGTTATGTCATCATCTTCTGGAACATCATCATAACAATCCAAACCCTGAATTTCCTGGTGAATTTCTTGTGACTCCATTTCTTTCAGAATCAGTGGACCAAATCTCTCATGTTAAGCAATAGCACTGTCCTTAAATGAGTACTTCTTGTCAAGGTAGCCTGCTCGTAGTGCATTTGAAATGCAACTGTCTGATTTTCTCCTATAAATTCTTCACCCAAGTCACAACCTCCTGAAGTTTGGTTTCACAAAGTTTTCACGCTGATTTCTCTCCATTCTATTTTCAATGTAGTCATTGATTTCCATGCGCAAATTGTTCTTGAATGGTTTGTTTATTTAAATATTAAGAGTCTGGAGATAGACGTCATTCCTGCGGGAATCATTATTTGATCTATTTTTCTTTCGTGAAGAAATGTCTTCTTGTCTTTAGCGCAGTGAGTGCTGGCTGCATCCCAGACTAGCATACCTCTTTGGCTCCCTCGCATAACAAGCGGCAGCAATGAATCGACCCACTTCCTTATATCTGCTTGTGTGGCCCAGGCTTTTTCAGTTTCATGAATAAAAATGCCCAAAACACATTCAAGCTTTTCCTTCTTGGCTTTAGAAATGATTAAAGGTGGGATTTTAGTGCCATCCAGACGAATTACCGAAATACAGGAAACATGTGCACTTTCGTAAGCAGTGGAGGGATTGTACACTGAGGAGGCACCCCGCTGTTCAATTGCTGTTTGAGATGATTGGCCTATAAACACTGCAGTTTAATCCATAGCAATCATGTTGGCAAGATTATATTTAGAGAAATCAGCATCATCAATAAAGGACTTGAATGCAATGCTTGCTTAATAACATGAGCATCTTCCAGCCTAAACAATTTTGTGGATCTTCCTAAAGACAATTCGCTTCGCTGAAGGAAATTATCCAGCCAGTGTTGTGATGCTTTGAAGTCTTCTGGGGCTATGTCAAACTTTGGTGCCATTGCAAGGGCACATTCTTGAATCTGAGCCCTATTCACAACCAAAGCCTTTGCTCTCCTGTCAACAACCCACAGATCAGGTCTTCCAGCTCAGAAAATAGTGGTTGCTGACCCGATCCACACTTGCGTTTTTCAGCATTTGCTTTGTCCACTTGTTCAATGAGGTTACCAAACTCTGCTCGCCATTTTCAGAACAATTGGATACTCAACAACTCTTTGCAGAAAGCTGTAAGATTTTGGCCCCAAGAGTCTTCCACAATTCCTTTCTTGTACTCCATGGAGGAGCTTTTTCTTTTTGCGCTCATGTCTAAGTGTAAAAAAAAAAATGACACTGGGGTATCAGGATGGGGGGAGGGGGATCACTTAACATGACACAGCAGAATCAGAAGGGGGATGTTTACCATTTTGTAACCCCTTCTGATCCTCCTGTATCATTTTAAGTGATACCCCAGTGCCATTTTAAGTGATCCCCTTCCCTCCACCCCTGTGTCAGTGGACACCTTCACCTGACATGCCCCCTACCCCTTTATCAGACAATTGCCCCCACCTCATTCACCCCTGTGTGTCCACACAATGTACCCGACTCCTTCCCCGCACGTGACTCACTGTCTAATTGTGAGTCAGCCAGAATCCGTCAGAACAGAGTGAGCAGCAGGCGGCAGCTTGTCCTGTCGGTGGTGAGGGTTCTCTGATTAAAAGAGACCTCACACTTCCTGTCTGCTCCAGTTGCGCTGCGGCCAACAGTGAGCTGTGCAGTGGCGTCCTCCACTACGGTGCAGAGTCTAGAGTTACGTTAGCTTCAGGGGCCTTATTATTGAGGGGGGTGGTCTTATTTTCGGGGAGGTCTTATTTTCAGAGGGATGCCTTATATTTCAGCGAGAGGCAAAACTGTAAGTAGGTCTTATTTTCTGGGGATGTCTTACTTTTGGGGAAACACGGTACAACTAGCCCTCTTGGTGGGGAAGAGAGTGGTGGAGAAGAGATTCCTCCTCTTAGACCTAAAGGCCTGGGAGTCTATCAGAGCCCTGTAAGGATTGCTGCTCATATCACAAACTGCAAGACCAGTTCAGGGAGACTGATATCACCCGTCTCTGACTCCAAATCTGTGGTGGATAATGACTCCCACTCCACACACCAACATCCTGTGGAAATGCCAGTCTCCTTTCCTTGGTTAGTTCAGATCTCAGTTGTTCTAGACTGCTCTCTTTCATCCTCCTTCACTTGGGGCTAGGCCGGTTGATACTGGTCCTTTCTCTCTCTCTTGGCCCCCTCCACCAGTTAATCTATGGGAATGAATTACAAACTCTAGGGAAAGGGCTATCTGTCATTTAGCAGGAGAAAAGGGGATACAAACACAGATGACAAATCCTGAGAAAGGCCTTACCTCAGAGCTGCCATGTGCTCAGGGGATATGCTCACACTCCTGCGAGCAGATGCTCAGTCACCACCCAGAATGCTGCATGGAACTTCTGTCTTCCAAAGCCTTTGTAGCCCCCAGAGGGTAGCCTTGAGAGACTGCATCACGATGGGGCTTAGTCAACATATGGCCTCCAAGGTGGTCCCTCTTAGTCTGTCAGTCTCAGATGTGGTCTGGCTTTCAGGAATGAGGACCCAAGGCCAAACTGTTTACTGTGAGGAGACTTCACACCTCACACGTGGATGTTGGTCACATGCACTGGCTTGTCCAGGATGTGCTTTGAGGTTCTCAGAAGCACGGGAAAAGTGGCCAACTTTGAGGGAAGGTCATTAAAATGAGAGGATTACTATAATCCAGAGGTAAATTGATTAATTTACACTATAGTTCCTTTAAGTCAGACAAATACCTAATTACTGTACCCAGTATTCACAAATGTAGAATTAGACCTAAAGTTTTCCCAGTGTGCCCTGAAGTCTCCCAAGCTGTAAAAGCTGGAATCTCCAGTGACCTGGTATTTGGTGCAACCCTGGGCATTACTTAATTTTGTTCTCCTGTGAGTGCATTACTTTATAATAAAATGTAATGGGATTTAAAAAATACTTTTATTGGGGGCTCTTACATATCTTATCATATTCCATACATTAATCCATTGTGTCAAGCACCTTTGCACATATGCTGCCATCATCATTTTCAAAGCATTCTCTTCCCACTGGAGCCCCTGATACCAGCTCCTCATTTCTTCCCCTCCTGCCCTCCCTCACAAACCCTTGATAAAGTTATAGATTATTATTTCCATATCTTACATCGTCTTCCATTGCCACTCACCCACTTTTCTGTTATTAGTCCCTCTGGGAGGGGGTTTTAGAATGATCCTTATGATCAATTAACCCTTTATCCCCCTACCATCACTTAATCCTACTGGTGCCTCTACTCTCCTTGTTGACCCCGAGGGATTTATCTATCCTGGATTTCCTGTGTTGCGGGCTCTTATCTGTAGCAGTGTGTATGCTCTGGCCTAATCCTATTTGTAAAAATTGTAGAATTGAGGTCATGATACTGGTTGTATGAAGCACCAAAAAAACTAGAGGAAAGTTGTGTGTTTCATCGGTGTCATACTGCATCCTGACTGGCTCATTTATTCCCTGTGACCCCTCTGTGAGTGAATGTCCAATTGTCTATAGATGGGCATTGGAACGCCACTCCATGCCACCCGCCCACCCCATTCACCTTGGGTGTGGTTTAGTTCTGGGTCTTAGATCCCTGATTTCTGATCCAATTGACACTCCATGATCACACAGGCTGGTGTCCTTCTTCCATGTGGGCTTTGTTGTTTCTCAGCTAGATGGCCGCTTGTTCATCTTCAAGCCTTTAAGACCTCCGATGCTATACCTTTTGATAACCGGACACCATCAGCTTTCTTTACCAAATTTGCTTATGCACCCATTTTGTCTTCAGTGATCGTATTGGGAAAGTGAGCATCACAGAATGCTGGACTCAGAACAAAGTGTTCCTGCAGTGAGGAAGTTCTTGAGCCGAGGCTCAATGTCCATCTGCAACCTTAATTCTTAACATATAGATATGAGTACATAGTTCTATTCCCCTCTTTTTATATATGTATTTACATAAGTACATACCTGTATTTAGGCATCTATAAATGTCCTTTGCCTCCTGGTTTTTCCTCTATTTCCTTTTACTTCCCTCTTATCCCACCCTAGGGTTCGGCCTCCATTTGGGTTTAGTAATTCCTCGCTGCTGCGTTGCCCTCGATTAAGCCCCACTAGGCATCCTATGGGCTTCCTTCCATTGATTATAGTTCACTTTTTGTTCCCTTGTCCCTGGGTTAGTTATCCCCCCTCCCCCTGTTAGAAGGATTTTTTTAAATCTATTAACAGAAAAAGAATATTTTAATATGTGAAAGGGGGTTTAAATATTTGCTAACAAATTTACAGACTTTGCTAAAATCATAAAAGACTTTCATTAAACAATAGGAGAGAGATGGACAAGTATACCAACAAATGTTTGGCCAAAAAAGGAGGATGCTTCTGTAATAAAAGTCTGGAGCAATGCTATTAGCTGAAGAAATGAAAACTAAAGATGAAGAAAAACTTACGGAACATGATTTGCGTGACTACCAATGTTTAAACTGCACGCATACCTCTTGAACACTTACAAGTATGTAAGGTAGGCACACACAGAATCGAAACAGAAACTTAGCTGCACAATGGGCACTGATTTCTTGAACTTGGTGTCAGTGGACCACAATGAGGGAATCTTGGGTGGATGCACAATGATTCTCCAAGGAGACGTTTTGATATAAATCATTTTATAATTAGGCATGTTTTTTGGGATAATAACTTAAAACTATCTTGTAAATTCGGATAACAGTTCCACATCTGCTTAGAAAACTTTTCACAAGAGAGTTTTCTCTTTTCATAAGGCACATTTTGATTTATCTGCATGTGTATTTGTGGTTAGGTCTTATATTCTCTCACTCCTAATGTTTGCACACTCACATGCCCATATTTATTTTCTCTTCACACCGGGATTGCACTTCTCTCAAGGGACAGTGACTGCTTCCAAGGAGTGAATAATTCTAAACAAAAGATCATATCATTGTAAATGAGGGTGAGTGCAGAGTGGAGACCCAAAGCCCATCTGTAGGCAACTGGACACCCCTTTACAGCAGGGTAGTGGGGAGGAGATGAGTCAGTCAGGGTGCAGGGTAGCAACGATGAAACATACAACTTTCCTCTAGTTCTTAAATGCTTCCTCCCAACCCCATACCCCCTCTCATGATCCAAATTCTACCTTCCAAATCCGGCTAGACCAGAGGTACAGATAAGAGCTGGAAACACAGGGAACCCAGGACGGATGATCCCTTCAGGACCAGTGGTGAGAGTAGCAATACCGCGAGGGTGGGGGGAGGGTGGGGTGGAAAGGGGGAACCAATTACAAGGATCTGCATATAAACTCCTTCCTGGGGGACGGACAACAGAAAAGTGGGTGAAGGGAAACGTCGGACAGTGTAACATATGACAAAATAATAACAATATATAAATTCTCAAGGGTTCATGAGGGAGCGGGAAGCGGGGGAGGGGGGAATGAGGACCCAAGCAGAAAGCAAATGTTTTGAGAATGATGATGGCAACAAATGTACAAATGTGCTTGACACAATGGATGGATGTATGGAGAGTGATGAGTTGTACGAGCCCTAAGAAAATGATTTTTAAAAAATGTTCTGGCTAACAAAGAATCACCCCCAAAGCCTCATTGCAGACTTTCAGTTACATTTTTTGCTCTGACAACAAGGGGAGAACTCATTTATAGTGAGGCCCCCTCACCTTTTAAGGTTAAGTCAAGTTTCGACACCCTCTCCCCTCCGCACCTGCTGTCCTCCCCCATTGCCACCTCCCCCCGCACCCATACCCCGCCCCCACCTGGGTCTCCATCTCTCCTCCCAACCCCCTTCCCCTCCTCGGCTACAGCGCCCAATCCCATTTCAGAGAACTACCAAAGTCGGTCATTTCCCTTTTAGATTTCAGATTCATTTTTTTTCATATATTATCCAGCAGGGCCTCATTTATTTTGCCAGGATTTCAGAAACCCCAACAGTCCATCAAGACTTTAATGCAGCTAGCCGTGGGAGGGGGAACGCCTCTCGCCTCGACTGTGCTTTCCCAGGTAGCATCTGAGCTCCTGCACCGCACGAAGGCTCAGCAACCTCAGCGAGTTGGTAGTTGTGCACTCGCAGTCCGCTTGCGAGGACGATAAGAACAAATACAAGAAATGTAGCAAACTCAGGGCCTGGCAGGCAGCCAGCATCTTTGTCCGTTGGCCTTGCCGGATGTAGGCACACGACGTGATGCAACGCACAGAGACTGGGGTCGACAGTCTAGCACCCCCACTCTCCTGGGTTTTCAACAGCCATCCCGGAGCCTCCCTCAGGCCCCCTCACTCTTGTGAGGCAAGGTCTCTGGGAGAGTGGAGGATAGCCCGGCTGGAAACAGATTTCCTGGGTGTCAGATTCACAGCGCCTCGAGCATGCGCAGTCGGGGCCGGAAGTGAGGTCTGCTCTGACCCCAGGAAACGCCTCCTCTCCATGCCCTTTGGGACGAGAGTTCCCGCGCAAACTCCATTTTGTGCCCGCCAGCGCCATGGCCGCGTGGTTCGGAGACGGCTCCGGCTTTCCTCCAGAGCCCCCCTCGACCCCAGACTCCCACCTGCAGACTTCAGACCGAGAAATCTCCCGTGAGCACAGTGGTGACAAGTCCCTGGCTGCAGGCTGCTCCTTGGGTGAGTTGGTCAACGAAGTAGGGGCTCTGGACCCTCCCCCACCTCCCTCGCCCCAGATACAGTGGAACCCCTCTAGATGGGGCTAGCCAGAGCCCAGGTGACTTTCAGTGTCCTCGGGATGGGGACCGAGGGGGGCCGGGGTGTCCTAAGACCCTCCATTGTAGTTCCGTATGGAACCCCCCCCACACACACGCACGCCCCTTCCTCTGGTTCGGTCGTGGCTCCTGTGCAACCTTCCTCCTGCTGAAGGCTAGTAGCCTGGGTCAAGTGGTTCAGAATTTGGTGAGGGTCCCCTAGGGTGGAGGCGTTGGAAACGAACGTTATTGGGGGGGGGTTCATACTAGAGTTGGGGGAGGGCGCGGGAACCCATCGTTACTCTGGAACCGTCACACTAGCCTTGGAAAGACAGACGGAATTCCCCCAGTAAACGTTTCTGCAGCCCTGGTGCCTCCGTGGTTGGGTGCTGGGCAGCGATCCGCAAAGTCGGCCATGTGAAACCAGCAACCGCTCCGCGGGAGGGAATCGGGGCGTTCTACTCCCGTCCAGAG
>NW_022103942.1:1138215-1149550 GCF_000313985.2 Echinops telfairi | reverse complement strand
CTCTTTTTTTGCTGTTATTTTCCCCTCTTCTTTAGTTGGCTGCCGTATGTATCCCTGGGTTGGGTTTGGCACTTGCTGTAGTACCTGAACCTCCCCGTAGGAATGTATGTATATAGTAGCCTTTCCCATACGTCCCTTTTTGCCTGTTTGTTTTGGGCTTTTTTTTTGCTTTCCTCAGTGGTATTCCTTCAATTTTCATAAAATGCTGCTCCACTCTCCTCTTCTTCATAGTTTCTACTGATAGGTCTGAGCATACTCTTTATCTGCTTGCCTTTATATGTGACTACTTGTTTTTCCTTAGCTGATCCTATGATTTTCTCCTTTGCTTCAAAGTTGGATAGTTCAGGTGACTTCTTCTTGGGATTCAGTCTAGCTGGTGTTCTTTTGGTCTCCTGGATGGTTGCCTGGTTTTCATTCCTTAAGCTGGGGAAGTTTTCCTCCAGGAATTCCATGGCTGTTTTGGCCTTTGGCTTCTTTGTTGTGTCTTCCTCCGGTAATGCAATTATTCTGATGCCATTCCTCTTCATAGCATCAGGCAAACCTCGCAGGTTTTCTTCAGCTTCTCTGATGAACTTAGTTGACCTTTTCTCACCTTTGTTACAGTCTGCTTGGCTGTCTTCTAGGCCACTGGTGCAGTTCGCTGCCTCCTCCAGTTGGTTGGCAAAGTCCGTGAGTTTGATATTAGTTTTTGTTATCTCATCCCTGAGCTCTTGTATTTCCCTTTGGTGCGTGGCCTTTATCTCCTCTATGCTTTCATCCTTTTCCTGTATTGCTTCCCTCATATCCTGTGTGACTCTGAGCAGTAGTCTGAAGATTTCTTCCTGTGGGAGGTCAACATTTAACTGTTCTCTGACTGCTGTTAGGTCCAGGTCATCCTCTGAGATTGGATTTTGTTTCTCCTTTCTTGCTGAAGCGGTTGAAGGAGCTTGCTGCTTTCTCGTCAATTTATTGGAACCAGCTGCCATTTCCCCGGGATTCACAGAGCCCTGGGCTCTCTCTTTGGGAAGATGGCATTGGTGCTTCTGCTGGCTGCCTATGGCCAACTGCTTGAGGAGCTGTGTTTCAGCTTTTCCCACTGGGGTTTCCCTCTCACCCTAGCCTACCGGGAATCTGTTGTTTAGAGGGCAGGTTGGGTGGTCCTCTCAGTAGTCAGGCTCAGAGGTCAGCCTGTATCGTACGTGAGCCACCCTCAGGCCTCCGTAGGGGCTGTTTGCAGCTGTGGGATCTGCAGTCTGAAGGAAAGTGCAATCCCGGCACGGGGACACATAACTCGGGGATGAGAATGGGTTGAGGGTGGGGTGGGGTGTTCCTGCCTAGGGGGACTTTGGGCAGGAGGGCGGGTGAGCAAGTTGGCCTAGCTACTTTTGTTGGCGCACAGCTCCTCTGCTGGGAGAATAGAGGGCGGGGGAAGGACACAGGGAAGAGGTAGAATGCTGGTCTCCCAGTGGGCAGTGGGAGGGACCTGTGCTCTTAGGTCCCCGAACCACAGCTGCGCGAGCCTCTTCCAGGTGGCTGGTGGCCTGAGGCATCACAAAAGGGGCACAAGCTTCTTCCGGGCCACCTGTGGGCCTGGGGTGTGACGAAAGGAGTGCAATCCTCTGCCAGGGGCTGGAAGGTCTGGGGTGTCCTGGTGGGGCACAAGCCTCTTCTGGGCGGGAACGGAGCATTCTGAATGTAGCCTCTGCTGGGGGTGGAAGTCGCCTTCTGTTTCAGAGCAGTGCTCGGGGCTGTCGTGAGGATCAGTTGACAGTCTCAGGACCCCTACGTGGCCGCCAACTCTCCCCACTCACAGATCTCCAAGGAGCTCCGAGAGTGAGCTGCTTATGTGGTTGCCATCTTGCTCCCGATTTCTAGATTCATTCATGTTATAAGATGCTTTGAGAATCTATTTTTTAGAGCCGCATTTTATTGCGCTGCATATAGGTACGCAAAGCCTACTCCCTTTGAGTTGATTGTTAATCACAGCGACCCTGTATAGGGTTCCCGAGGCTAAAAATCTTTGTGGGATTGAACTGCCAATTTTGTGGTTAGCATCCCAGCGCTTACTCAGTAGTCGTTGCTTAGGTTATGTCCATCATTCGGCCATTGTGAATAGAATCTGCAGTGAACCGAGAGGTGCATATGCCTGTGTGTGTCTCTTCTGTTAGATCTCTAAGGCATATGTCTTGGAATTGGATTCCTGGACCATAGGACAGTGCTACTTCTATATGTTTGAGCATGTGCCGTCGCATTTTTCATAGTGATTGTACACTTACCAATCCCACCAGCAGCAAGTAGATAAGAGATGAGTTCACCCTCCCTATTATGCTTACCAGGATTTATTGTTTTCTGAATTGTTTTCCTTCCTTCTCCCACCCCCAGGGGTCCCATTTTAGCAGTGGTGAAAGGGTATCTAATTGTAGTCTTGATTTGCATCTCTCTAATAACTAATAGGAGAGCCTTGGGGGCATATCAGGTTGAGTATTGGAATGCTAACTTCAAAATCAGCTGCTCAAATCCACCAGTCACTGCCAAGGAGATAGATGGAGCTGAAAACTCCCATACAGATTTAGTTTCAGAAACCCAGTGGTGACGCTCTACTCCGACCTATGTTGGAATCATCTCAGCAGCAGTGAGAAGGAAAAGAGAATGACCCACGACCAGGATCATATTTTCCGTTGTTAGCCGTTTAATGTCCCCTTCAGTGGAGTGTCTGCTCCCTTCCTCTGCCGACTTTCAAATTGGATTATTGGTCTGTTTTTGTTGTTGAGGTGTTGAAGTTTGCTATACATTTCAGAGATTCGTGCCTTGCAAAATTAGCCATTATTCCTCCTGATGGCAGTCTTCATTTTTCACTCTTTATTATGCTTGGTCCCCTAGCAGCTTAGTATGGAGAGATTTGTCTTCAGTCTTGCTAATTTTGTCTTCCACGGATTCAGTTCTACTCCTTTGCCCCTTCCACGTGTTTTCTATTTCCAAAGTCTTAGAATTATTCTTCAAGAATTGTATATGTTGTTGTTGTATCATTTCTAATATTTCTTTCTACTGACAGTGGTTTCTCATGTTTTCCAGAAGTCTTCCGTATGTTTTTTCTGACTTCCTTGATATTCTCTGCATTTTCCTTGATCTTTCTTGCAGTTGTTGAATCAACTCCACACCAAACTTATTGCCAACGAGTTGATTCTCACCACCAGAAACCCTATAGGACAGAGTAAGACTGCTTCTTAAGGGTATCAGAGGCTTTCAATCGTTATAGAATCTCACTGGTTCACCTTTGGCCCACAGAGGGGCTAGTGTATCTGAACCACCAACCTTGAAGGTAGTAGCCTGATGCGTACCCCACTAATACCAGGGATTCTTAGTTCCAACGTCATGTCTTCCTCAAGAAAGTTTTCTGACTGTAGTTAGTGACTTATTCGAAGCCCCTGCCTTTTTGCCTTGTGGAAACCCAGATTTGTTGTGTGTATTAGTATTTATGTATTTTCATTTAACTGCAGACGGTAGCTTGGTTGGTTTTGCCCAGGGATTGTTAATGCGTATACTCAAGGGAGCAGGACAGTCGTGCTATTCTGCTTGCTCACCTGGCAGCACTTAGGTACTCACAGCTGTCATCTGGTTGGTGTGATAGAGTAAGGGAATATGTGTGCGATTTTGTTTGCTGTTCATGGGGGCACGTGGAGGGTGGGTTGGGATGAATTTGGCTGCCATTTATCATGTTGTGAATCTTCAGAGGTGCCGATGTGCCTGGGATGTATGGCCACAGTTCCTGTCTTCCAATTGGCTGAGCGAACAAATCAATGAACAAACAAAAGAATGAAAGAAAAAGGAAAAGGAAGAACAACATCAACAAAAAGGAAATAACCAGTAAAGAAAGAAGAGCAATGAGTGTTAAAATAATGTTTAAAACACAGATATGAAAAATAAACAAGGGTTATAAAAAAGGAAAAACAAACGAGGGTCAGAGGAAAAGAAAATGAATAGCAAACAAAGTAATAAAGAGAAGGGAAGGGACAAAGACAAGATAAAATAGAGCAGAAAGATGAAAGAGGAAGAATAAAGGAGACAAGGAAAAACACACAAATAAGGAGGGGGGGAGGGAGTGGAGGTCGGGTCAGGCACCTGGGTCGTGCTCCTGCTGGCTGTCTGTGTATGTGTGGCTCCTATTCAAGGATGTTGTTGCTGCTGCTCCAAAGGGCAGTGGAGGTAGGAAGCCTTGTCCCAGAGCGAGTTCTTGCTGGTTCCTGCTAGAGTGTTGCGGGAGGTAGGCTGACTAGCCAGCACTGCCTGTTCTGCTGGTCCTAGAAGGTTTAATGTGCGTGGCTCCAAACATGGCAGTGGCACAGACCTGGTGCCAGATCCAGGAAGTGCACCTCCAAACTCAAGTAGAGCAGGAGCAGCATCGGGCTGTGTGTCACCGGCTGCTGGTGTATGGAAACAGGGACTGCCATACTTCTTACCACCAGGAAGGGATGAGGATTTAGGGGAAGGTGCCACCTTTCTGGTCACCAGTTACCGATATGGGCACTGGCACAGTCCTGGGCAAGTGAAGGTGATTATCAGGTGGCTTCCACGATCAAAATGTTGCTTGCAAAAATTCAAAGTGGCTTTGCTGTGTCGGGACAATTCACGATTCCATGTCTCTCTTTGTCCACTAGTTATGTTCATTTCCTGCTCCCCCAACCCCTCCACCTCTAGGCAGTATTTGTTCTGCCTTTTTGTCCTTTTCCTTTGAAGTACTGGCCTCCAAGACTATCATTTGGTTTCTTGGGTCTTTATTGTAGAGGGCCTCTGTAACCTGTCTGCCAAATCTTATCAGCTTGCCAGAAGGTCCGCTGATTAGTATTTCTTCCATTACTAAAGAAGGTTGGCTTTTACATCGGGATTGCATTGTATTGTGTGTTCTTTTTTAAACAGAGCCAATATTCTCAGTACATAGTCAATGAAACCAAATGAGAGAACAAATAAGCATCTTTGTTATCACCATATTAGCAAATGACTGGAAATAAGCTGGAACAATAAAAGAATATGAACGGATAAAATGTGTGAACTTTTAAAGCGGTCCATTTAGCTAATCAGTTAAACCATTTCCCCACGGTTTACAATTAAAAATTACAAATGTGATAAGTATCAGGAGTTGCAATTCACAGCTATTAAATTCACTCCTATAAGAGCACACGAGGCAGAGCACTCTAAAACCAGGCAGCCTGCCTTAGAGTTTCCTTATACAGACTAGTGTCTACCTCTTAGAATGAGTTAGATCAATGGAAACTCTGTCCTTACATAATTTTACTCTTTGCTTCATAGGACAATATCATAATCAGAAGTAACTGGGCACAGAATTAAATTTATATAATGTGTATTATCTACAAATACCCCAAAATGATCCACTCACACGGCAGGAATATAATCCATCCTGTTGCTCATGAAAAAAAAAAATCACAGCACTAACTATGGCAAACGAAAGTTCGTTACATCCTATCAAAGATTTTCTAATGTGCTATTAACGATTGCTTCAACTATGCTTTTAATTTATTTAAAAGTTCCGCAAGGTGCATTTTAATCATAGCCAATGTGTGCTGCATCGGTGAGCTGGCATGGGAAACATCTGACTCCAAGAGAACAAAAGGAAACACTGCCTGCTCTGCGCCACCCTCACAATTGTTCTTATGTTTAAGCCCGTTGGTACAGCCGCTGTGTCAGTCCATCTCGTTGAGGGCTTTCCTCTTTTCCTCAAGCCCTCCACTTTGCCAAGCATGATGTGCTTCTCCAGGTTCGGGTCTCTCTCGATAACATGTCCACAGGGCATGAGACGAGATCTCCTCATCCTTGCCTCTCGGGAGCTTTCTGGCTGTACTTCTCCCTAGACACATCTGTTTGTTCTTTTGGCAATCTACGGTACATTTCAAAATTCTTTGCCAACACCATGCATCTATTTTTCTTCGGCCTTCTTTATTCAATGCGCAACTTTCATATGCATATGAGACAACTGAAAATACTGTGGCGTGGTTCAGGGGCACCTTAGGCAGAAACTCTACAGAGTCTAATTTCCTACTTAAAGGGTTTGTTTTTGTTTTCTGTTTTCTTTACTTTTACTGGGAATTAAATTTTATTGTAATGCAATCCATAATGTAAGACTGACTGACAGTGGCTTTGTTTATGGACATTGTAAATTCAGAACATAAAAATTGAAAACACATTTAGGTTGTACCTCAACTGCTACCCAAAAGGTTGGTGGTTCAAACCCTCGCCGAGGCACCTAGGAAGACAAAACTCACTGCCTTGAAAACATTATGGAACAGTTCAACTTTGCACACGTCACCATACGTTTGAACCAAGAGTTGATAACCACCAATGCGAGCATTCCTTTCTTTTCTGCCTCAGTTATCCTTTTTAATGGTTGTATCGACATATATGTTGCATATTATACAATTTCATCGGTCAATCATATTAAGAAAACTTGTGCAGTTATCACCTAAGTTAGTCAGGGTTCTCTAGAGAAACAAAACCAGGACACTTATGATTAGATAGATAGATAGATAGATAGATAGATAGATAGATAGATAGATGGATAGATAGATGCAGCACGAAGGAATATAACAGCGAATTAGTCCACACAGCAGTACAGAGCGCTCAGTTCAACTGACTTCCGTGGAACAGCTAATATACCGGAAGTCTTCAATTCATGAGGGTCGCTGGGTCCAAGGTCAAGGAAGCAGGCAGCTGAGTCTTCCGTAAGGCAATGCGGGTAGTCCGGCACAGGCAGCAAACAGCAGCGGGGGTCCCCAACAGTCAGCAGGATGACAGGTTCTGACAGTCCCAAGCTCAAGCGATGCATAGACCAGCATCATGGCAAAGTAGGTCTCGAAGGAACCTCAAGCTTTAGCGACAAGACCAACGTGTTGGCAGTCCCGCAAGTTGAGGCCGAGAACTAGCAGCCACAAGCTGATCCGATCAGCAGAGAGCAAGGGAGAGAGAGGTGAGGCTTGCCATACCATTTATCCCTTTGCACTCCAATCAAGCTGCGACCTTATTAATCCCACATCTTCCTGTTGGCCAGGTTGGCACAATAAACCAACCTATCACATCACCACAGTCAATTTCAGAAGATTTTCTTCTCGTACTCATTGTTAGTGCGCCACTACCTCCCGTCAAGCACTGCCATGCCCCTCGGAAATTATCAATCCAATTACCTTCTCCAGCCATGATTTCATATCCTGTCCTATCCAGGATTTCTTATACAGAAAATCCTACAAAACACAAACAGGAAGGAAACAAACAACCCACAGCAATAACTCAATGTAACACAGAACACTCCAGTTGAAGAGAAAGCAGAACATGTTAACAAAGGAAACAACTTTTAAACGTGTCAAAAGGGAGATCAAATGATAGAACATTTAACTCAACAACATCTGTCATAATCAACTTTTAAATGCTCTCTGATAGCAAGGCTCTTCACATTCTTGGACTACGGTCGGAGGGGATTCGCCAGAGGCTTAACCCATGTAGGGACCCTCCAAATGAATTCGGGGCTTCCACTATCTTTTGTAGCCTTCTGCAAACTGAGTGTTCACAATTTAAACTCTGTTACTATTCCCTCCTTCCATTTTTTACTTTATTATTTACAATCCTTAGATCACACAGACTGGTGTGTTTCTTCCATTTGGACTTAGTGGAAACCTGTGTAGTTTCATGATCTCCTGTCACCTTGATAAATAGAGTGAAGGGGCGGAGTCTAGCCTGTCAATCGAGTCACAGCCTGATGGTACCTTCTTGTGTGCGTGGCCTTCTCATAAGGTGGGTCCTGGGACTCTCCCTCTGTCACTGCCTTCGCCTTCCTGTTGAGAAGGCAGACTGCAACCTGTGAGCCCGTTGATGCAGCCACCACAAGACTTTGCACCCACCAGCCTGTGATCTCCCTGTATTCTGCAGCGTTGCATGTGGCTGTGTGAGTCTGAAGAGGGACTTATGGACTAATATCACACTTGTGGACTAGTTTTGGACTAACGGACTTGAGCTGGACTCGACTGGGATGTTTGCTTGGGTTAATGTTAATTACTCTTTGTAATGTTAATTACTCTTTGATGTAAGGATCTCTCTTACACCTATCTGAGTGTCCCTGGAAGTTGTTTCTCTAGTCAAGCCGGCCTAACACAACACCTCGTTTAGATGGCTGCTTGATTTAAGAGGGCTTATGGTAGTGTATGGTTATGCCTTGGGCTGTGATCCACGTGGTTGGAAGTGTGACACCTCCAGCATCTCCGAATAGAAAGATTGGGCTTTCTATGCCCTCCCATAAACAGTTACGGTCTCGGAAACCCACGTGGGTTGCTATGAGTCAGCACTGACTCCGTGGCCGTGAGGTTGGGTCTTTTTGATAGTTTTGTTTTAAGACAAGCCTTTAAGATCTCAGACACTATTCTTTCTGATAGCTGGGGCACTATCTGGTTTCTTCACCGTACTTTGCTATAGCACCATATTGTTAGGGATCTCTTCACGAGGGCGAGCCCTGAGCAGGGTCATGCCATAAGAACGAATTGTCCTTATATTGGGACTAGAATTAAGTTCAAGCTCAACATCCATTCATACGTTTCTGCTTCCCTTTAGAGACACAACGATCATTTTATGATGGAGAACATTATAAGGTAAATCTATTGACATTGTCATTCGTTTAGCTAGTCGTATAGAATTTAAAATACTGTTGATCAGAGGGATTGATGCAAGTATATGCCAACTTCAGACTGCAATCCATGAATTGTTGACTTCTACAGACTGAATTCTTCAATGACTGAACATTATTTAACCACACAGTCGGGGCTGTTTATAGGGCAGGAGTTGCAATAACATTCATTCACAAAGGCAGAACCATGCCTACCAGATTAATACACGACATAAGAAAGCAAAAAGGGGCTTTAAAATAGTAAATGTATGGTAGCCCCAGGCCACCGTTCATTGGGCACCCTCAAAGCAGGAGATTCAAACCGACCTCCAATGACCACCAGTTCCAGAACTTTGGGATAGCGGCCCTCTGCTGCTTCTCACACTAGGGCATTGCAGCCTTGGGTCCAAGGGAGTATGTTGGTTCCTTAAATCTGCTACAAGTGAGTTTGAGAAGAAGGTCAGTTTGCTTGGTGGGGTTTCCACATAGAATCCTTCTGGTCTGATCTATGAAGAATGCTGTGTGCCTCGAAATGACAGAGTCTGAAGTCCCCGTAGTCGAGAGCAAAAGGCTTGGATCACCAACAACTTGATAGAAACTAGGTCAAAAGTGTTCAGTTAGGAACGCCGTACCAGGCATATTCTCCCCCTTGGGTTCTATATTAGTATTATTCAGCATTACACACACACACACACACACACACACACACACACACACACGGGAGGTTGCTCCTCCTGGTTTACTCATCAACAGAAATGTAATGGCCTTCTCTGAGATATGCCCCCTCTCCCATCTTGACTTGAATTTTGCTTATCAGTCTTGTAGGAGTGTCTTGATTTGGGGTGTTACTACCACAAACTTGCATGGCAGTAACTAAATGATCTTCTCCTTCCCTCCCCATCTTGAAAAACCGACCCCAACTGAGGTGAGATGTCATCTGTCGAAGTGGTTTTCAAGATGTACATATACAAGATGTGATAAATGGTTCATGGACACTAGGCCGACTCTCTGCTTTCTTGTTTGGGAGACCAGAGTAGATGACTACATGACCTGAGGGCATGAGCCTGACTTCATCTTAATGTTTATCTTTAGAGTAGCGGACTCATACAACATTTGTCCTTTTGTGATTGATGAACTATGATGTAATAGTTCCCAGGCCCCTCGATGTCAGGAGGTGTTTCATGGTTTCATTGCTGTTTGAGGGCTGCATAGTATTCCATGTGTGCGTGTACAAGAGTTTCTTTGTCCATTCTTCTACTGATGGACATCTGGGCTATTTCCAGCTTCTTGCTATTGCAGACTTTGCTTTTAAGAACAAAACCAGGCCACTTAGGACTATATACATATATACTTGTCAATACTTATCCATATATATATAATATATATATTTATACATCACAAAGGATGGTTAAAGTTAAGTATTCCACACAGCAATACTGAGGGCTCAGTTGAACTCGCTTCCGTGGAACAGTTAATATACTGGAAGTCCTTTAACTTCTGTGTGCTCCCAGGTCCAAGGTCAAGGAAGCACACAGCTCAGTCTTCCCTCTGGCTATGCAGGAAGAGTCTGCCCACAGGCAGCAATCAGCACAACATGTTGCCAACAATTAGCAGTTCAGGAGCTTAGTGACTCAAGCCCGGATGGGATATGAAACATAACACTGCAAGACAGGATCCACCAGCCTCAAGCTCAAACGATGTACACACCAGCATCGAGGCGCAACAGGTCTTGAAGGAGTGCCAAGGTCTGGTGTCACAATCCATGGGCTGGCTGTCCCACAGGTAATGTAGCTCACAAGCTGAGGCAGAGGACTATCTAAAGCAGCTGCATGCTGGTTCAATCACCAGAGAGCAAGAGAGTGAGGGACCACCTTGCCGAGCCATTTAGCTCTTTGCCCTCCAATCAAACTGCGACCTGCTTAAACACACATGCTCCTAATTGGCCAGGTTGCCACAATAGGAGAGCATATGCCTGTTCATAGTCTTCCTCATACTTCTTTGGAGTATATGCCCCAAAGAAATCATAGGGGATTTGTATTCTCAGTTGTTTTAGGTAGTACCGTATCAGTTTCTGCCATGGTTTTGCATAGTTACAAGCCTACCAGGAGTGCATAAGAGTTCTGATCTCTCTAAACCCTCTCCAGCATTTGTTGTTCTCTCTCTTTGGGGGAACTGGGCTATTATTGTGTGCATAAGGTGTTTTCTCATTGATGTTTTGATTTGCATCTCCCAAATGGTTAGTAACTGTGTGCATTTCGTCTTGTGTTTGTCTATTATTTGAGTATTAACCCTTGTGACTTGTCTAATCATTTCTGCTGACCACCGCTTAATTGGATTATTTGGTTTTGTGCTGATTATTGCGGCGTTGCAGAATTCCATATAGTTTAATAATATGTGGATACTAATAAATAATAATAATAATAAACAATAATAGTATTTTAGTATTACTAAAATACTAATGTATTTTAGTAATATATGTCTGTTGTTTCATTGTTAATGATTTTTCCCCAATCCTTGGGCTCTCATTTTACTCTGCCGATGTACGGATTATTTATTAATTTAGGCTTGCGATTCTCTTTTTAAAAAATCATTTTATTAGAGGCTCATACAACGCTTATCACAATCCATACATACATCAATTGTGTAAAGCACATTTGTACATTCATTTCCTTCATCATTCTCAAAACATTTGCTCTCCAC
>NW_022103942.1:1126026-1137954 GCF_000313985.2 Echinops telfairi | reverse complement strand
CCTGGATTCCCTGTGTTTCCAGTTCCTACCTGTACCAGTGTACATCCTCTGGTCTAGCCAGATTTGTAAGGCAGAATTGGGATTATGATAGTGGGTGGGGAGGAAGCATTTAGGAACAAGAGGAAAGTTGTACGTTTCATCGTTGCTACACTGCACCCTGGCTGGCTCATCTCCTCTCCATGACCCTTATGTAAGGGTATGTACAGTTGCCTACAGATGGACTTTGGGTCTCTACCCAGCACCCCCCTCACACACAATGGTATGATTTTTTTTGTTCTGATGATGCCTGATACCTGATCCCTTCAACACCTCGTGGTTGCACAGGCTGGTTTGCTTCTTCCATGTGGGTTTTGTTGCTTCTGAGTTAGATGGCCTCTTGTTTGCCTCCAATCCTTTAAGACTACAGACGCTATATCTTTTGATAGCCGGGCACCAGCAGCTTTCTTCGCCACGTTTGCTTATGCACCCATTTGTCTTCAGCAATGGTATCAGGGAGGTGAGTACAATGATATGATGTTTTGTTCTTTGATGCCTGGTAACTGATCCCTTCGGCACCTCGTGATCACACAGGAGGGTGTGCTTTTTCCTTGTGGGCTTTGTTGCTTATGAGCTAGATGGCTGCTTGAGTACCTTCAAGCCTCATAAAGGATTATTTTTAATAGATCTCAGTCATGTAATTTGTCGCCCACCATATGAGCTTTCTTTGTTATATTTAGTAATCTATGTGTACTTTGCAATTTGTCCGCTTTGATGATTTTCCCAGTGATGATCCCTACCATACTGGGGTTTACATATATGTCTCTGATCCATCTTCTGTTGATGTTTGTGCACCATATGGAGAAGTGTCGGTTCTGTGTCATTCTTCCGAAGGAGGAGATCGAACTTTTCCAGGCCCATTGGCAGAAGAGGTAATCCCTTTTGAATTTAATGCTTACTGGTTCTTTGTAAAAGGTCAGTTGCCTATAGGTGGATGTATGTCTGTCTGGGTTTCCTAACCTGTTGCATTGGGTTATACATCTACCATTGTACCAGTTCCAGGCTGTTTTGACTACTGTGACTGTGTAGTAAGTGTTAAGGTCAGGTAGTGCATGCAAGATCTCCTACTTTTTTCTTCTTTTAGAAAAACTCTTTGCTTATGCTTGGCTTCTTTTCTCTTCATATGAAGATGATGATTCATTTTTCCATTTCTTTAATGAATGAAGCTGTGATGTGAATCTGAATTGCATTGTGTGTGTACATTGCTTTAGGTAGTATTGGCATTTTTCACAATATTAAGTCTTCCAACCCAGGAACATGGGCTATTCCTCCATTTGTATAGACCTCTTTTGATTTATTGTAATAATGTTCTGTAGTTCACTTTGTTTTTCTTCCTTTTTAAAATTTGAGTTTTCTCTTGTTCCTTTGGTTAAATTTATTGCCGAGTATTTCATCTTCCGTGTGGCCAGTGTAAATACTGTTTGTGTTCTTGATGTCTTTATCTGAGCTCTCTTCACTGGCTTTATAAGTATCTGCTTGATTTCTGCTTGATGATCTTGTATCCTGGGACATCACCAGATCCCTCCATTGATTCCAACAGTCTTTTGTGTACCTCTGGGAGTTCTCTCTGTATAAAATCATATCATCTACAAATAGTGAGAGGTATTAAACCCTTCCTATTCACAGGGTGTTTGACCAAATCACTCACCAAATCCTAGTAAGTGAACAAACAAACAAATCAACTCTATTAACATTTCAAAGTAAATATAGCTTAATGATGAGCTTTCATTGTTCTACCTTTGGGGCAGTTCATTTCTCGGTGCTATGAAACATTCTTGGCGGTAATGAAAAGTCACTGCCATTGAATAGATTCTGAGTAGTAACAACCGACTACACTAACAGGGCTCCTGCAATTATTTGAAAGAAAGGTGTTAGTTGAATGTGGACAGGTGATTATCTACATGGAAGAATGACTGAGTATCTTCTCTAAACAATAAACTTATACACAAAGCATTAGACCCATAGTTCTAATTTGATTACCTTCTACCACACTGGTGCCAAAGTTTGCTCACCATGCACACAGATGTGCAAAAATATGAAGGAACTTTATTTCTATATGGCTAGTCTAGTTGTTCCTTTGGCTGTATGTACATCATGTCTAGTCCAGCACTCTCTATCTCCCTCCTTTAGTGTACTCCCAGCTTCTCAGTTTGCCTTGATGTGCACCTAATCATTCTATGTTGTGCAAATTTGGGTACATGGGTGGTTTGGGGTAGGGTGGGGAGGCAAGGGAAGAGGTAGTGGCTTAGTTGACCTGATTCCTTGTTTGTTCTTTGCATTGGTGACTGATGAGCTATGACCAATCTTGGGTAAATTTTTTTTGCTCTCTCCCCAGCCCTTCCAGCACAGTGTCTCCATCGGTAATTAGTAAATACTATCTGTATTAGAATATATGCAGATATTGTTACTCTTTGTAGTTGGTGCTATTGAATTGGGTGTGACTCATACAGACCCTATGTACGACAGACATTGCATAGCCCTGTGCCATTTTCACAATAGTGATTGTGTTTGATCACCTTGTTGTAGCCACTGTGTCAGTCCATCTAATTAAGCATGTTCCTCTTTTTTATTTTGCTCACCTTCTACCAAGCATGATGTCCTTTTCCAGGGTCTGCCGTCTCATGATAGCAAGAAAACAACCGCCATTAAGTTGATTGAAACTCATAGTGACGCTGTAGGGCAAAATACGACTGCCCCTTTGGGTTTCCAAGACTTTAGATGCTTATTGACCCAGACAGCCTCGTCTGTCTCCCAAGGATTTTCATATGAGTTTGAACCACTGACCTTGGGGTTAGCAGCCCAATGCATGGACCGCACCACCACCAGGGCTCCTTGTCTGATAACATACCCAAAATATGTGGGACCGAGTCTCACGTTCTTCTCCTCGAAGGACCATTCTGGCCGTATGTCTTCTAAGACAGATTGATCTGGGCCTCTGGTAGTCCATGGCTGTTTCACTAGTCTTCATCAAATTTCAAATCCATCTTCTGCTGTCTTCTTCCTGTTTGATTGCCTCACTTACATATGCATATGAGGTGATTGAAAATATCATGGCTTGGGGTTGGCCCACCTCAGTACTTAAATTGACATCTTAACTTTTAACACTTTGAAGCAGTCTTGTGCAACACATTTGCCCAGTGCAACACGTCCTTGGATTTCTTAACTGCTCCTTCCACGAGCCTTGACTGTGGATTCCGATGAAATGACATCCTTGACAGCTTCAATTTTTCTCTGTTTGTCATGATGCATTCTGTCACTCCAGCAGTGAAGATTTTTGTTTTCTTTATATTAAGCTGTAACCATCAGTAAGTATTTCAGGTCCTTCTGGCTTTGAGCAGGCAAGACTATGTCTGCTCCATATTGCGGATTGTTAGTGAGCCTCCCTTCAATTCTGATGCTCTGTTTCTCTTCCTAAAGTCCAGTTTCTCACATTATTTGCTCAAGTTACAGACTGAATGAGTAGGGGGAAAGGACGCAAATTTGACACGCAAATTATTTCCTGCATGGAAACCAATGCACGACATGTTCTCTCCTTGTTCTGCTTGAACGCTGCCTCTTGTTCTATGTACAGGTTCTGCTAGAACACAATAAACTGTTCTGAAATTCTCATTCTTCTCAGTGTGACCCATGGTGTCTTATGTTCCAAATAGTCAAATGCCATCGCACAATCAATAAAACACAAATATACCTCTTTTGATAGTCTCTGATTTCTGCCAAGATCCATCCCTCATTGGTAATAATATCCCACATCCCACTTCCTCTTCTCAGTCCAGTTTGAATTTCTGCCCGCTACCTGTCAAAGTAGTGCTGAAGCTATTGTTGACTCATCTTCCAGTGTTTGCTTGCATGTGATAGTAATTATACTGTTTTATCAAGTTTGGGGTTGCTTTTCTTTGGAATGGGCACAAATAAGGATCTCTTCCATTCCTGGCCAGTTAATTCTCTTCCAATTTTCTTAGCGTAGACTTGTGAATGCTTCCAGTGCTAAATCAGTTTGTTGAAGTATTTCCACTGATATTCCATCAATTCCTACAGTATATCCTGTTCCAAATACCTCCAGTGCAGCTTACAGTTCTTCCTTCAATACCAGTGGTCCATGATCATATGCTCCCTCTTGAAATAGTTGAATGTCAACCAATTCCCTTTTGTACGGTTACTCTGCATTCTTCCACCTTCCTTGAATGCTTCCTGCATAGTTCTATGTTTTTCCCATAGACTCCTTCACATCGAAACTCGAGGGTTTACTTTTTCTTCCGTTCTTTCAGAAAGATATATATGCACAGATATCATTTTCTTCTTTGTTCACATAAATCTATAAAATAAATTAATGAGAAAGAAAAAAATCTCCCTCGCAGGATGTTCTAGTTTGGGTTGACTAGAGAAACAAATCCTTAGGAAGTCATATGTGTATAAGAAAGAGGTTTACATATAAGAGCAACTGAATATTGAGAAAACATCCCAGCCCAGTCCAGATCAAATCGATCAGTCCAATATTAACCCATATGTCCGATACCAATTCATAAAGTCTTCTTCAGACTCACGAAATATATGCAATGATTCCAAATGTGGGAGGATCACAGGCCAGTGGGTTGGAAGTATTGTGCATCCAGTGGCATTGTAAGCATCTCTACACTGGCAGGGGTCTCTCTGTGGCTTCTCTGGCTCCAGAGGTCTGGTTGCATCAGGGTAGGTCCATGTGGCTTCTCCAGCTCCCAGGGCGTAGCGGCACGTGTCTTCTCAGTAGGGTATCTCTCAGAGAGTGAGCAGAGAGAGACTCTCTCCCACCTCCAAGGAGGAAAATTCAGGAGTTCCCACAATTCTCAGGAGAAGGTCATGCCCACACAGAGGTTGCTTTGGTTGTATCTTGATTGACAGGCCAGATTCCACCCCTTCACTGGTAATCCTCTCAAGTTGACACCAGATTATGTAACTACTACACAGGATTTGAGAAGAGATTGTCTGATCAACTATGGAAAATGTCTGGTTCAACAGTGGTCCCTAAAACAGGTGAGAAATGTTTGATGTGAAATTAGGTGCATCATTGGAATCAGGAGCCTTTGAAAATGTGCACGCAAGACATGAAATGTACACACATTAAGGTGCCTCGTGAGCTTTAGTACTGTTTATGTTGTAGCATCTCTGATGGAGTTAGGGAAAGAAGGATATTTGTTCCGTTCTTTTTATGACTTAATGAATATGTCTAATTCTAAACTCTTCAGTTTGACATCAGAGAAACACACTTACACACTCAAACTACACGTGTAGAATGCGCTGCGGGTAGTTGGAAATAAGAGTCTGGTGATCAGAGATAAGGGCGGAGTGGAAGAATAGAGTCTAATTGCTAATGCGCTCCCAAATGTCTACCGAGCACATGCATGCTTGTGAAGAGCTCAGCTTTGGCAATCATTATCAGCAAATTAAACTATACACATGCAATTTCAGTGTTTTTTGCCTGCATTAGTTTTTCAGGTATATTTAGGACTATTTATTTCATTTTGTGTGTCTTTGCAAAAAGTGGTCGCATTCTGTTGCAGCAAAGGTAGAAGATAGAGAAAATGTCCACCTGCTGGTCAGAGCCAGAACTACATCAGAGAATATTTAGGGGCGGCATCTAGGCAAGAGTTGTGGAGAGGAAGGGGCTTTAGGTCTGACCTACCAAACAGCTTGCTGCAGGCTTGAATGGCACAGGCAGCCCTTCCTGCAGGATCCCAGGCTGCAGGGTTCCTTGGTTCCTTGAGCTCCTGGAAGTTCCACCCCTGTCTCAGATGAAGAGGAAGCTGGCGGCGTGCGCTTCTGAGTGAGTGTGCAGCAGTTTGCATGTGTGCCTGTGTGCTTTGCATGTGTGTGGATTACTGCATTTTGGATCAGACACATTGGCTTTGTACATGGATATATATGTACTCCTGCATATATTATAAAATAAATGGGATTATATCGTATATTTATTTAGTTTTTCTGCCTTTTCCAACGCGACAATTATCAGTTCAGCAGATTTATATGAGGATGGGCTTTCAAACGAAGGCCATAATAAGTTCCCTTTTCCTAATCGTGAAAATTTTTCTCAGCAGGGCTGTACTTTTATCTGTTCACAAGGTGAGCATTTCAAAGCCAGCAGTGGCTCCAGGAGTCAAAGATGAGGCTTTCTACTCCCGTGAATATTTGTGGTCTCTGAACCCACAGGGGCAGCTCTGTTCTTTCCTATGTGGTAGTTATGAGTCGGAAAGCCATTTGGTGGCATGAGTGAGATCCTTCTTATTTACAAGAATAATGTACATCTGTAATGGAAAGAAATCTGCAATGACGTTGTGCGCTGTGAAAGATGAAATAGTGCTGTATCTACCTCCTTTCATCTGCGAAGGGATCCTTTGTTAGTGGTGTGGGACGGACTCTGCAAGTGATTTTCTCACTTTAAATAGAAAATGTTTATTTGTGAGAACATATGTACATGTTGTGTATACATACAGATGCGTGTGCGTGCAAGAGAGCACTCGTGCACGCGCGTGCACACACACACACACACACACTTTTTGTGTAAATGAAATGACAGCTCATCATACTGTGCAGTCTATCTTTTGGAACCGAGAACAGAAATGAACAGGGCATTTCTTTATATGATGATATTGCTGCGATCTTTCTGTATGTTTTGTTGTATTTCTGTAGTTTTCTATCAGAGTATTACTTTTCAATTGTCCATCTCTTTTTTGATTAAAAAGAGTTCCTCATTTTAATGTGTTTTTGAGGTTTATGAGGGTAATTCCTCCTCCCATTTCCATATATCTTTCATTTTTAAATGCCATTAATTCTTAGCATAAACAATTTAATGAGGCGCATTATAAAAGTTTTGAAGGGTTTACAGGGGGTTAGGAATACTGATTTATGGGAATATTTGAGTATGAGACCATTTAAGCCTGAGGGTGACAGCACATAGCCCAGCTCGGGTTGTAGAGCCCCCTGACCTGTATTTATGGGAGCCTGGTGGTATTGTGGGTTAGCATTGGGCTGCGAACCATAAGGTCCAGCAGCTCACACCCACTAGCGACTCTGTGGTGAAAGATAAAGATTTTTGCTTCTGTCAAGATTTACCGCCTTTGAAACCCACAGGGGCAGCTCTGCTCTGCCCACAGGGTTGCTGTCAGTCAGAATTGATCTGAGGACATTGATATTAAAGAGCCCTGGTGGCATAGTGAATTGTGCCTCAGGCTACTAACTGCAAAGTCAGCAGATCAAAACCACCAGCCACTTCTTGGGAGATCAGTGAGGCTTTCTACTTCCATAAAGATTTACACTCTCAGAAACCCTTATGGGGCATTTCTTCCTTGTCCTATAGGGTCGCGATGAATTGGGATCAACTCAGGGGCAATAAGTTGGTCCTGTGTTTAGAAGCTTGGCAACTGAAGTCAACAAAGTTAGTAGCCTCTAGAGCAGGGGTGGGGGAACCTTGTTTCTGTCAACGACCATTTACCACATCTTTCTCAGGCATACAAAATTATCCATTTGAAAATTAGCCTGGTGTCATTGGTCAAACATTTGATTAACTCACCACTAATAAGATGGCTGGAACTGCTTCTCTTTGCTGAGATGTGTGATGTTAGCTGGTGTTGATGAGTTCACAGGCATTATCCGCCGTGGCCTGTCTGTTGCCCACCCCTCCAATCTAGAGTCCTGTTGTGGTAGTGGTGTGCCCTTGAGTTCATGTCCATTCATAGTGACCCTATTTATATATGCAGCGTAAATCTGCCCCAAAGGGTTTCCTAGGCTGTACTCTTTACGAGAGCATATTGCCAGGTTACCAGCTATTTTCTCCTTGGGGAACTTGAACCACTGACCTTTCAGTCATGAAGCCGAATGCTGAATCATTGCACCACCAGAATGCCTATCTACCATTTTAGGGTTTCTCATGTCGAATGAGGAATTCTTACGCGTTGCCTGGAGGAGTCCTGTAGCACAGAACTCCTGGGACAATGATATCTGGCCCATTGGACTTCAGCCCCATCCTGCCTTCTCTGTCATACAGCCGAGATGACTGTGATCGAATCGAAATGGCAAAACTCTCAGACAGACCAGTTGGGAATGCAAGACTTTGGGGGGGGGTATACATGCATATTTTTAAGATATTAGGCGAGGTAACTGTACAGGGTTGTAGGATGAGTTATCTCAGGGGTTTATGGGAGCAAACAGAAGGTCCTCAAACCATTTCTTTTTAGCCCACCTGTTTTCCTGTTTGGCGTGTAAAAGAAGACCCATCACTTTCCCAGAAATGGAAGTACTCATTGTTTATAGGCATATGTGAAAGTACAGGCAAAATAATATAAAGAAATGAAAGACCCCAAAAATGTAAGCCATATTTACACCACCCACTGGGGGTGTGGAGAGAGAGGAGGGTAGTTAGTGATTTTTCCTTCTCTGTATTTGTTAGTACTTCCACATGATCCCAATGAGCATGGGTGACTGATACTATACAGTAGTAGAGCCTAACTAATAAAGAGCACAGGAGTGGGAGACATGGTAGAAAGAAGAACACTTTGAATGCTAGCCTGGGGTGGCTTAAATAACAGCTCTCTGAGCCCCAGCTTCCCCATTTAAGGCCCACAGCACTTAATCCCGCTCCCATAAAGCTCTGGGAGATGTGGTGTGGTCACCAATGTCTGCATGGGAGGTCTGAGCTGTTTTGTTAACTGTTTCCTTCAAGCTTCCATGGGAACCACACAGTGGTATCCACTGCTTAGGTCTGCAGGTGGGCTGTACACTGTGATTCTTTTGCCTTGACACCAGACTACATAACTCCAGCAGCCATCTCAGCCCAGTATTCTCTAGGTACCCTGCAAACGGAAAGCATTTGTTAAAATTATCTCCATTGATTTACAGTTATAATCGCCTGATAATGTAAACCAGTGATCTCAAAATGTAATCTCCAGACCAGCATCGTCATCTGGGAATTCGTGGGAAAGTCAAATGTTGGTCTCCATTCCATACCTACACAAACAGAAATTCTAGTGGGTGAGGCCCAGAAAACTGTTATTCGTCTTCCCAGTTAACTCCAAAGGGATGCAAGCTGAAATTTGGTCACCATACTCTACAAAACCCCAAAATAATGTAGTAAATGAGAAGTACCAACTGATGAAGAAGTAACCATACCTGTATTTTATATACCATTTCACCATTTCACATCCTTTTGGGCTAAATTAATCATTTTCTTCGGACAATGAAATTTACATTGGTGATCATTGCCATCTGGTGACCAGACCCAGAATTGCAGCTAGAGCATCACCTCGGGGTGGGGGTGGGGGGGAGGGATGCCGCACTGCCAAGGAGTTAATCAATCCCGCTCATAGTGACCCTGAAAGACAGAGTGGAACAGCCCCTTTGGGTTTCACAGGCTTTAACGCCTTAGGGAGCCGGTGGGTTTGAACTGCTGACCTTTCAGCTAGCAGCCCAAAGTGTCATCCACTGCGCCCTCCCCCGGGCTCCCGACTGGTTAGAAAGAAGACTAGGAAGGGGACAGGGAAAGAATAAGGATGGGCTTCCTCTGAAATTCCCCCAGAAGGCATTTTCTGAAGGGTTGTGTGGCAAAGGAAGCATGAAGCGCTGGTGCAGGCAAATTCCATGGACATTAACATGCCTGACGGGAAGTTTCCTTTGTCCACTCTTTCGCATTAAACGAAGCTCGGTGTGGGAGTGTGTGGTTGAGGCGGTGGTTGAAGGATGATGGTTTACACTAAATTCTACCTGTGATGGTGACACGCAGACGGACTGCATAGTTGTTCTGAAGCTGGGTGTAAGAAAGCCCTTTACAACAAAAATACACAACGTGAAACTTATTCACAACGAATCCTCCAACTCGGTCTATAACACTGGATCGAGAAGGTGGCGTTTCCATTGTTCTAACCCTTACCCCAAAGACTCCCGTGCTCTTTGATTTGCGTTAACGAAGTGACACCTTTGGCATAAGATGAGCTCGAAGTCCCTTTCAACGCGTGTTGAGTTTGAGGAACAAAAAGAAGGCTGAATGGGCAATGTCACGGTGTGAGGGTGGATGGGGTAAGGTTTCTCAGTAAAATTCTCATAGGACAGCCCTTGCTACCCTTGAAGAAGGAGTCGATGCATTGCATGATGGAAAACAATTCCTCAGTGCAAAAATTCTGGAGTTTTCTTTTTAAAATCTTATTATTGGGGGCCCATACAGGTCTTATCACAATCCGTATATGCATCCATTGTGTCAAGCACATTTGTACACATGTTGCCATCATCATTTCAAAGCACTTTCTTTCTACTTGAGCACAACGACAGACACTCAAACCAGTGGAAAAGAATAGAAAACCCAAGAATAAAAACATCAAGATATAGACAACTGATATTTGACAAGGGCCCCAAAACTATCAAGTGGGAAGCAGATTCCCTTTTTAACAAGTGGTGCTGGAAACAATGGATATGCACATGTAGAAAGATGCAACAGGACGTTTACCTCACCCCATGCACAAGAATAAGCTCAAAGTGGATTACAGACCTAGAAGTTAAACCGCAAACCATCAGGACCATCAGGGAGGGAATTGGGACTAAGCTCAGAGCACTGGCCCAGGGAACTCATAGGCTCACAGCAATGGGAAGGGTACACATACGGGTGAACTGGAAATCAACAAATGGGACTTAATAAGAATAAAGCACCTGTGCACCTCAAAGGACTTCACCAAGAGGGTGACAAGACAACCCACAGACTGGGAGAGGATTTTTAGTAATGACACATCAGACAAAGGGCTCGTTCCTAAAATCTACAACACCCTCATGGCTTATAAAAAGAGGAAAACAGTTAAACCCCTAAGGAAGTGGGCTAAAGAACTGAAAAGAGCCTTCACTAGGAAAGAGATCCTGATGGCCAATAAGCATATGAGAAAGTGTTCCAGGTCATTAGCCATAAGAGAAATGAACATTAAAACAGCCATGAGATACCACCTAACACCCCTGAGGCTAGCCCAAATCAGCAAATCAGAGAGCAACAAGTGTTGGAGGGGCTGTGGTGAAGTAGGAACCCTCCTCCACTGCTGGTGGTCATGTAGATTTGTACAGCCACTGTGGAAAACAATCTAGAGATACCTAAAGAAAACGGAAATTGATCTACCTTATGACCCAGCCATCCCTCTATTGGGCATATACCCGGTGGAAGCAACAAATAAAACACGACCAGTCATCTGCGCTCCAATGTTTATTGCGGCACAATTCACAATCGCAAAGACTTGGAAACAGCCTAAGTTTCCATCGATAGACGAGTGGATTAGTAAACTCTGGCACATACACACAATGGAGTACTATGCAGTACTGAAAAGCGCGGTCGATGCATGAAACACCTCACCTTGTGGGAAGAGCAGGAAGGAATCATGCTAAGTGAGGTAAGAAAAAGGACAGGTATAACATGAGTCCCCTGAGGTAAGTACAGTCAGCACGTCAGGAATGGAAAAAATTATTGATATTATCAATGCAGTTGCCTTATACCTCAGGGGGAGGATTGACAATATTTTTCTGTTTTGTTTCTATAAGTTTTGGTTTTCCTTCCTTTTTCATGTTTGGTGCTTTTGTTGTTGTTGGTCTTGTGGGGTTTTAGTTTTTTTCATAATACGACCGCCAAAGTAAATCAGAGTTGATCATAGCCTGGGGACAAGCAGATGGATTCTGGGCTCCCACTTAACTCTAGTCCAATCCAAGAACAGTTAAGTTTTATAATATAGGCCTGCTGTATAGGCAACTTCATGAAAGGATCACTGAAATAAGTGTGCTACAGGAAAGCATGGTGAAGGAAGCAGATAGTGTCAACTAAGTCCACACGGAAGAAGCACACCAGCCTGGGAGATCCAAAGATGACTATAACAAAATCCAAATGTGACGAAGGGAAGCATGTCAGAG
>NW_022103942.1:1120348-1121961 GCF_000313985.2 Echinops telfairi | reverse complement strand
ATGCTCACAATCAATAGGTATCCCACAGATGCAAATCAAAACATTGATGAGCTATCACCTTACACCTACAATGATAGCCCGATTTTAAAAAGAGAGAAAACTACAAGTGCTGGAGAGTGTGCAGAAAGATTGGAGCTTTTATACTTTGCTAGTGGGCTTGTAAGTATATGCAACCACTGTGGAGAGTGCTGGGAAGCTACCTCAAACAACTGAGAATGGAAATATCAAAGAACCCAGAAATAATTTTCCTAGGTATATGCCCCCAAAAAGTAAGAGACAGAAGAGGAACAAACGTATACTCTCCCATAGTCATTGCAATAGCAAGAAGCTATGAACAGTCCAAATGCCGGCCAGTAGAAGGATGGATAAAGAAATGCTGGCACATATAAACAATGGAATACTTTGCATCCCTCAAAGACAGTGATGGACACGTTATGACAAGGATGGACCTGGAATCCATTATGCTGAATGAAACTGGCCAATCGCAGAAGGACAAATACTGTATAAGACCACTACTATCAGGATAAACACCAAGACAAAGGCAGGCTTCTGCTCTAAGGCCATGTAATCTTCTAATCTGGTCTCCCAAGCAATAAGACAGAGAGTCTGTGTAGTGTCCATGAATACTATCACCCCTTTTATATGTGCATCTTAAAAATCACTTCAATAAAGGACACCTCACGTCAGCTGGGGTCAGTTTTTCAATATGGGGTGAGAGGGAGAAGACCATTCAATTTGGGGCCATATAACACTGTGCTAATGACACCCCAAATCAACAGACACTCCTACAAGTGTGATGAGTGAACCTTACTGGATATTCAAGTCAAGATGAGAGGGAGGGGGGCATATATATCTTGGAGAAGCCAATTACAATACTGTTGGTGGGGAAACCAGGAGGAGCAATCTCTCATTAGGAAAAACACATTAATATTTATCATTAAAATAGTTATCATTAAAAAAAGAGGGAGCTCCATTTTGATCAACATTTAGATTCCCCATTAATGTATCAAAACAAGTCTAAATTTTTGTTCATCTCAACATAGAAACGAAATAGATACACCAAAAATGGGCAAAAGGGACTGGAGTAATTGGCATGTCCACAGTCTAGGGGAACATTTTAACAGAGAAAACTGGCTGATGAAAATCTGTTAGATGGAGAAATTTCAACCAATATTGAGTCACAAAATTTATTCATTGACATACAGCATAGCTCATAAAAAGTTCACATGTAATGTTCCTCCATAGATCATATAATGAACCATAAAAAAGCCTCTCAGTGCCATAGAATCTACTTGGGCTCATAGCAAGCCAATAGGACAAAGGAGAGTGGCCTCGTATGGTTTCTGACGTGGTAATTCTTCACAGGAGGAGAAAGCCTTATCTTTCTCCTGCAGAGCAGCTGGCAGTTTTGAACTGTTGACCTAGCAGCTAGCAGCCCAGTTTCTATTCTTTTTTTTCTCTTTTGAATTCTTATTTTTTAAATCATTTTATTAGGGGCTCATACAACTCTTATCACAGTCCATACACACATCAATTGTGTAAAGCGCATTTGTACATTCATTGCCCTCATCATTCTCAAAACATTTTCTCTCCACTTAAACCCCCGGCATTAG
>NW_022103942.1:1118267-1120232 GCF_000313985.2 Echinops telfairi | reverse complement strand
ATTTGTACATTCATTGCCCTCATCATTCTCAAAACATTTTCTCTCCACTTAAACCCCCGGCATTAGGTCCTCATTTTTCCCCTCCCTCCCCACTCCCCCCTCCCTCATGAGCCCTTGGTAGTTTATAAATTGTTATTTTGTCATATCTTGCCCTGTCCGACGTCTCCCTTCACCCGCTTTTCTGTTGTCCGTCCCCCAGGGAGGAGGTCACATATAGTTCCTTGTCATCGGTTCCCTCTTTCCTACCCACTCTTCCTCTACCCTCCCTGTTTCGCCACTCACACCACTGGTCCTGTAGTACTCCCAGAATCCAATTTCTATTCTACTACGATCTCATGGCTCTCAAAACAAATCTCAAGAAACTTCCATAAGGTAATGGAATCTATCTTAAATGTCTGGGATGAGGATTCAAGGCTAAGGGTGGGTTCTGAGCCCCTCCCGGGCTTGTAATGTGAATCACAAGGATGTAAATTTCAACATGTATAACTCAGGGTACCTTTCCCACTGCCCAAACCCCGAATCACTTTCTCTTCAACCAGGGGTGCGATTTCACTTCAGCCAGGATAAATCACAAGAGAGGTTTACCACGTGGAACAATGACGGCAGTCTCAGCGTCTGTCAGCCCTGATCCTTATGCTAGTGGAAAAGTCACCTGCCCAACCCCATCTGTAGGTATTTGCTGATTTCGATGATGGAGGATAGACATTCGAGAAAGAATAGATTAAAAAACAGGTGGAATATATAAGGGAAATAACAGACTTTGATAGTTACCTGGAATGAGACTGGGGTAGGGGTAGGGCATGCATTTTCATATACAGTACATATATGTGCGGGTATGTATATATAAGTGTGTGTGTGCGTGTGTGTATACACATATATATATATACATACTCTCTCGTGGTGAGAGCCCTGAAAGTAACCTGAAATAAAGCTTTTGCCTGGGTGGCTTGGCATCAGCCAGAACTTTCTGGAATTATCCATCCCTGTGAAGCAATCTCTGTCTCCTGAGACAGGTTGTCCAGACCCAGACCCTGAGTGAGGAGAACATAAATGTACATAGGATGATGTGCAAATATTTCAGTGAAGGAATTAGAAGAAACAAACACATGCACACAAATAAACATACAAGTCAAAAGATTTGTATTTTTTTTAGATTTGTATATTTTTAAATAAAAACTACATTATGAATATTTTTGAAACCAGCACACATGTGAATTGTTTTGTTTTTTATACCGTTTTATTAGGGGCTCATACAACTCTTATCACAATCCATACATACATCAATTGTGCAAAGCACATTTGTACATTCATTGCCCTCATCATTCTCAAAACATTTGCTCTCCACCTAAGCTCCAGGCATCAGCTCCTCATTTTTGCCCCTCCGTCCCTGCTTCCCTCGATAATTTATAAATTATTATTTTTTCATATCATACCCTGTCCAACGTCTCCCTTCACCCACTTTTCTGTTGTCCATCCCCCAGGGAGGAGGTTATCTGTAGATCCTTGTAATAGGTTCCCCCTTTCCAGCCCACCCACCCTACACCTTCCCAGTATCACCACTCACACCACTAGTCCTGAGGGGATCACCCTCCCTGGATTCCCTGTGTTTCAAGTTCCTATCTGTACCAGTGTACATCCTCTGGTCTAGCCATATTTGTAAGATAGAATTGGGATCATGATAGTGGGGTGGGGAGGCAGCATTTAGGAACTAGAGGAAAGTTGTATGTTTCATTGTTGCTGCATCGCACCCTGACTGGCTTGTCTCCTCCCCGAGACCGTTCTACAAGGGGATGTCCAGTGGCATATAAATGAGCATTGGGTATCCATTCCACACTCCCCACCTCATTCACAATGATATGATTCTTTGTTCTGATGATGCCTGATACCTGTCCCTTCAGCACCTCGTGATTGCACAGGTTGGTGTGCTTCTTCCATGTGGGCTTTGTTGCTTCTGAGCTAGATGGC
>NW_022103942.1:1099099-1117164 GCF_000313985.2 Echinops telfairi | reverse complement strand
TTCCCACACTGTGTCTCCAGTGTTGTCCCCTGTAGGGCTATGGGTCAGTGAGGGACGTTGTGTCTCATAGTGGGGCCGGCCATGTGGTCCTCTCTGTGGACTGGCTGCTCTAATTCGGAACATCATCCTCAATGCTTGGTGGGCCAGGATGTGTTCTACTCTCTCCTCCACCCCTTCATCTGCTCCCATGTGCTCCGATCAGATCTGTCTCTCTCCCGGTGCTGCATATTCAGTGCCGTCCTTTGAAAAAAAATTATTCTAGGGTGAGGGGCATGAATTGTTTAAAAATAATTTTATTAGATATTTCTCAACAAATATGCCTAATAATAAATACCAAAATGTACACTGAAAGATAATGGTGACTTCCCATATATAGGATCCCCTCCATGGTAGAACCCTGCTCTCTGGGCAGGGGTTACAGGCTTGCCAGTGCATGGAAGGCTGGTGACTGTGTCTGACCTCCTTTGACTTCACAAGGGGGAACAAGATCAAACCCATCAACCCAATGCCACTTCCAATGAAGCAGAAGTTTGGCATGCCTCCATCCTCTAAGCTTCTTTACACTATCCTGATAAAAGTCCTTGCCAACGACCAAAGGCACTCTGCACTTTGACAGTACTCACTCATAAGTTTATAGGGAAACCAACAAGTTACAAAGGAAACCTGATATTGTAAGCAGCGGTTCCCAACCTTCCTAATGCTGCGACCTTTTAATACAGTTCCTCATGCTGTGGTGAACCCCCCACCCATAAAATTATTTTCATTGCTACTTCATAACTGTAATTTTGCTGCTGTTATGAATTGGGCAACTCCTATGAAAGGGTTGTTCGATTCCCAAAGGGGTCGCAACCCACAGGTTGAGCACCGCTGTTGTAGAGGGTTAAATGTTGGTCTGCTAGGTGTCAGGCCAGCAGTTCCAACCCAATAGTCACTCCTCATGAAAATGATGAGCATTTCCTCTATGGTAAAAATGTACACTCTTGGAAACTCTATATAGGGTCACTCTGAGTCAGAATTGACTTGACAATAGTGGGTTTTTAAAAGGTCACTAATCAGTGTCAGAAATGGTCAGGAAATAGCAGTTATCCACTAATGACAGTCTCTTCTCAGCCTTGCCCATAGGCATACCTCTCTCTGGACCTCTCTTGGCTACATGGCTCCCTGGTTTCTTTCGTTCTCAGGAAGTGTTATAAATCTCCTTTTGTGCAGATGAATGTTCAGAGGACACCCCACACGCAAAGCCTGCGTCCTGGCAGAAGATGCTCAACTACTCATCATGTGGGGCCAGGAATCTCCTGACACCTTTCCACCTGTTTTCTGCGTCCCCAGTTCCAACACCTCTGCTCGCTGCTGCTTCTATTGTCTCTGTTGCTGCCAAATCTGTGCACAGGGATCTCAGGAGCCAAAATATTCGCTCTGCTAGTGGTTCTTCTTTCTTGATAGTTGTGAGATTCCTAGTTGGTGTTTTTAATTCTCAGGTGGCTCTCTTTATACCCAGAAGGATGTGAAAATGGAGCAGTCCCACATTAGAGTCCCATACACCTCATCTGATAATGCTTCAAAGCTATGCACAAGGTTTTCAGAAATTTCTTCCTCCAAAGTGGGGTGCTGAGACCTTCTTCAATGTATTCTCTTAGTCTGGAAGCTTTGCTGAAAGCTTTTCACTTCGAGTGACCCTCCTGGCATCTGAAATACCTGTGATATAACTTCCAGCATCACAGCAACACACAAACCACCACAACACGACAAATTGGCAGAAAAGTGGTATATACCAAAGAGAAGTAGTCGACTAGTTAACATTTCACCATTAGCAATTGAAATGTTTCAAAATGAGGAAGAAAAACTGGAAGCACTCACTCATCTATGTCAAGAAATTTGGAAGGCAGCTTATTTGACCAACTGACTGGAAGAGATCCCTATTTTTGCCCATTTCAAATAAAGGTGGCCAAACAGAATACTCAAACTATACAACAATATTACTAATATCACATACATGTAAAATTGTGTTTAAGGTTATCCAACAACAGTTGTAGTGGTACATTGATGGGAAACTGTCAGAAGTTCAGGCCAGATTCAGAAGAGGATATGGAACAGAGGGTATTATTGCTGATTTCACATGGATCCTGACTCAAAGCAGAGAATACCAGAAAGATGTATACTTGTGTCTCATCAACTATGCAAAGGAATTAGGCTGTGTGGACCATAACTAACTGTGGATAATCTTGAAAATAATGGGAATTCCGGAACACCTCATTGTACTCACTCAGATTTTGCACATTGATCAAAAGGCACTTGTGCAAATAGAGCAAGGGAATTACGCATGATTTAAAATCAGGAAAAATGTGCATCAGGGTTGTATCGCCTGACCATACTCATTCAATCTGTGTGCTAAGTAAAGAAGAATGTGGCATCTGGATGGGAGGAAAGCTTATTAACAACCTATGGTATGCAGATAACACAACCTTACTTGCTGAAAGTGAGGAGGAACTGAAGCACTTGCTGATGAAGATCAAGGATTGTAGCCTTCAGTATGGCTTACTGTTCAATGTATGGAAGACCCAAATCCTCACAACTGGACCAATAGGTAACATGATAAATGGACAAAGGTTTGAAGCTGTCAAGGATTTTTTCTTAGTTGGATCCATAATCAATGCACCTGAAAGGGGCAGTCAAGAGACCAAAAGATGTATTGCATTAAGTGAATTGCTACACAGGAGCTCTTTAGAGTACTAAAGATTAAGAATGTTACTTTGAGGACTAAGGTGTGCCTGACCCAGGCCATGGTATTCTCCATTGCCTCATGTGCATATGAAAGTTGGACAATGTGTAAGGAAGACCACAGAAGAATCCATACAATTGAATTGTGGTGCTGGAGAAGAATAATGAAAGTACTATGGACTGCTCAAAAGACAAATTGATTGACATTAAAAGAAGGAAGGCCACAGTGCTCCTTAGAGACAAGGATGGCAAGATTTCATCTTTTGTACTTTGGACATATTGTCAGGAGAGACCTGTCCTAGAAGAAGGACATCATGAGTGGTATAATGGAAAGGTGGTGAAAAAGAGAAAGGCCCTCTCATATTGATACAAATGGGGGGTGGTTACAATGGAGACCCAAAGCCCATCTGTGGACAATTGGACATCTCCTCACAGAAAGGTCACAAGGGAGACACAAGCCAGCCAGGATGCAGTATAGCATCTATGAAACATACAACATTCCTCTAGTTTTTTACTGCTCCCCCCCCCCATTATCATGACCCAGTTCTACCTTACAAATCTGGCTAGACCAGAGCATGTACACTGGTACAGATAAGAGCACATGGAATACAGGACAGATAAACCCCTTAGGAACAATAATGGGAGTAGTGATACCATGAGTGTAGGGGGGATGTGGGGGGAGAAAAGGAGAACCAAATGCAATGATCAACATATAACACCCAGCTACCCCTACCTCCCTGGTGACTAACAACAGAAATATTGGCAAAGAGAGCCAGAAGATGGTGTAAGATATGAAAATAATAATAATTTATCAAGGGTTCATGAGGTGGGAGGGTGGGGGAAGGAGGAAAAAATGAGAAGCTGATACCAAAGTCTCAAGTAGAAAGAAAATATTTTGAAAAGGGTGATGGCAGCATATGTACAAATATGCTTGACACAATGGATGTATGGATTGTTATAAGAGCTGTAAGAATCCCCAATAAAATGATGAAAGAAAGAAAGGAAGGAAGGCGAAGAAGAAGGAGAGAGCACTAGCAACAAATGAACACAAGAAAAGGAAGGATGCTCCAGTTTGGATCAAATGTCCTCCCTGGCCCAATAGCTGTGAGCAGAGCAGTGTAATTCTTTTTTTTTTTTTTAGCAGTGTAATTCTATGGCTCATTCGCATTCACATGCCCAACAGGAGCCCAGGAAATGAGAGCAAAATAATCAATTAAGCAAAGAAACCATGGGAAAACAACATATGTTTGTGCAGACAACCTTTGCTATATCTAATGGTCATTCCAAAAGCAAGTCTTAAACCTTGGCATGGCGAGAAAAAGGAACCATGTTTCCTCCAGGTTGCATTCAACTCCAAGATTCCAAAGAACTCTCCCAAACACACATGCCAAATCTATTGGTGTTAACATGAAACTATTCTTAAAATGTTCAAAAGAGAAAGAAAAGAGGAAGGCCTTCAATGGGAGGGATAGACGCAGTGGCCAAACCAATGGGCTCAGGCGTGGGAACAATTGTGAGGATGGTGTAGGACAGTGTTTTGTTTCTCCTGTGCATAGGGCCATGGTGGCTTGGAGCCACGTTGATGACACCTCAACAATTACAAGCAAACATCTCATCTGAAGGCCTTCCCCGAGTCATTTGATGGGAGTGTCAAATACTAAGGGGAAATTAGCCTTGGCTACTAATCCAGTGCACAGCAACAAGCCATGTTGCTTTCCTTGGTGCTCAGGAGGGTTGTAGTAGGAATAGAGACAGCTAGAGTCTCTGGGAATGTTGCCTGCCAGGAGAGTAGACTCATCTGTGTACCCCTGTACAGGCACTATCGTCTTTTCTGTGTGTGCCCTGACATAATAAAGGTGGGGAAGCACTGGCCTAGAGAGCAGAGGTATCAAGGAGATAAGTCATGCCTGCAGCGTAATGAAACTGGTGTCCTTGTGTGGGTCACAAAGTGGTTTGGAAGGGGCTTGGCAGTGTTTGATGAATTATAACTTTATTGTCTAGCTTTCATACACATTTACTTTTGGATAGGGCTTTGTCAGAAATCATCTTTGGCCCTTAACCCACACCACATACAAAAACGAAGTAAAACGGGTCATAGACCTAAATGTCAAACCTAAAACACTTTAATAAAACTTTCAGAAGTAAATAGAGGAGAAAATATTTCTGACTTCAACATAACAATTTTTTCCTTTAGAAACCACCAAAAATGCCACTGCTAACCTCCCCAAAGGGTTTATTCATCAAAATAAGAGTTTTTTACTCTTCAAAAAACACTCAATGCGAATTTTAAAGATGACCCACAGACTGGGAGACAATATTCACAAAACTTAGATCTGACGAGGGAGTTGTTTTCAGTATATATTCAAATATTCTTACAAATCAACAATAAGAAAGTTAGCAAATTTTTCGAGCTGACAAAAGTTTTGTATATGCATATATCTTTCCTTAAAGATTTACGAATGGCAAGCATATATATGAAAATACATGCAATATTAGATACATGCAAATGAAAGCTACATGTTGATATGACTGAAATGGAAAAAAACTGACTATATCAAGCGTGAGGGATGGTAGAATGGTACAACCACTTTGGAAACTGTACAAGTCTGGTATTTCCTACTTATTTGCCCACGAGAAGCAGAATCGTGCACAAAAGGAGGATAGTAGCTCTGAGAATCTTCAAAAGCTGGAAACAATCCAAATGTCCATCAACAAGTGAATGGAGGAACTAAATAAATGTGCTTTAATGATGGAATGGAATGCTTTTTGGCGATCAGATATAATGAGCATGGATGAATCTCAAATGATATGCTTCAAGAAAGCCAAGAATTAAAAAAAAAAAAGAGCCCTAGCAAGGGGCATGAAGGAGCCATTGAGGGTGAAGGATATGGTCATAATCTTGATTGCATGCATGTATCTCAGTGCCATTGAGTCAATGCTAACTCATAGAGAACCCTATGGAGAACCCTATGGAGTATGCAAATGTTTATGGGAGTAGAAAGCCCAGGCCTTCTCCCACGGCACTGCTAGTGGTTTCAAACTGCTGACTTTGTAGGTAGGAGCCCAACTAAACCACCAGGGCTCCTATAGACCTTCAGAAATCACTATTTTGTGGGTTGAACAGCAGCCCCTCTCCTAACATTTTTGTTCTCCGCTGTTGGGGCAGTGCACTTCTGGGCCCATGATCTCAGATAAAGTTGACTCATACCGTACACTTTTAGCCAGTACAGATGCAGAAAGGGGGCTTTCCTCCTAGTCAAAGGTGGAGCCCTCCAGCCTTTCACAGGACACAGAGGAGAAATATTGTAAATAGTCACACACACACACACACACACACACACTCACACATTAAGCACCGATTTTACAATGGCCCTTTCAAGGTGGGGCTAGGCTATCAAACAATGAGCACAATGGTGGCAGTTCTTTGGGGGTAAATACCTGTGGAGAGGGAAGGATAGACACAACATTTCACTTGCTGATCGCTCCCAAGCTCCACCTTCCTCGTTCAACAAAGTCTGGGCACGTACTGTACCCAGACCATATGTTCACCGCAGACTACCTTTCTTCTCACCTCCAGCCAGGTGAAACCCAAATCCTGGTGGACAAGTCAATTTGGAGAAAGTTAAATACTTAGGGCTGCAAGCCTGGCAAAGTCCTCATGCACAGCAGAAGAGAGCCCCTAAAACCTTACAAGCCCCTGAACTTGAAGGCCACCACCACATACAAAAGGACTTCTGCAAGGTAATGTGGTGAGAGTGAGTTTTGGTGTCACACAACCATGGTTATCAGACACAACTGCTGTGCCATTTTCTAGCTGTGTGAATCTAGGAAAAATACTTAACTTAGTTCATTCTCATTGGAGAGAACCAAGAATAAGGAGTCAAGATAAAAAGAAATGCTAGTAGCCTATCTCACAGGCACATTGTCAGAAAGAAATCAAACAACTGATAAAGCTTAGTGCCAATACTTTCTGACATGAGGGTAGGCATTCAAGAAAGGTTTCATCTGTACATAGACTTCCTTTCTTTTCTGAAAGAGATGGCTTTGACACCAATTAAACAGCCTAACGATAGAACTACAAATGTGTTGTCAGAACTTAAAAACAATAAACAAACACCACATAGTGACTGAAATTCAGGTCTACTTCTAGGTTATAGAATGAGTTATGGTGGAATAAGGGCAAAAAGTTATTCTTTTTACCTGAAAGTCTATAAGATAGTGATTCCTGCTATTCCTAAGTATGGAGACAGTACATTTATAAATGCATGTGCATTATTTCTACAATTAGATTATAAACCTGTGTTCGTGTCAACTTGAAAAATAAATCTAGGGGTGGAGTCCAGCTCCTCAATTAGGTCACAGCCTGATGATGCCTCCCTGTGGGCATGGCCTTTCTCATGAGGATTCTGGGAACTTCCTCTCTTTGTCCCAGGAGGTGGGCCACACACTTCTCTGCTTCCCTTTCCTGTTGAGGAAACACACTTAGAGGGTTGGAGACCCATGCCAGCATTGAGATGCTTTCCACCACCATTGGTTCCATAGGACTTCCCACCCACCCTGTGATCTTCTTGCATTCCGCATCATTGCATGTGCTGTGTGAGTCTAAAGAGGAATTTATGGACTAGTATCAGACATATGGGCTAATATCAGACTTGTGGACTTGATCTGTACTAGGCTGGGATGTTTTCTCAATATACAATTGCTCTTCCATATAAAGCTCTCTCTGACACATATATAAATGTCTCTGGATTTGTTTCTCTAGTCAACCTGGCCTAACACACCAGGCATTTTTGCTTTTGTTGTTCCTGGTTTTTTTGCCACATGAAGCCACACAGAGATCTACGTAGACACGAGGGGAAAAGTTAGCTTACTTACAACTTTGGTTCACAATCTTCTTTAACAAATAATGCTAAAAATCACTAAGCTAGACAGGATAATCATCAATAGAATTTTTCAGGTCAAGAGGAAAGTTACCCAAATTACAGTCAAGCTCCAACTCACAGACAAGCAACATCATATTAAAGATGAAATTTATAATGTGTTCACTGTCAAATGATGGAAGGCTCCATGTGAATATACTCTAAATTCTAAACTCACTCACCTCCGTCACTGCTAACTCATAGCCACTCCCTGTGAGTTTCTGAGACTGTAACTGTTTACTGGAGTGGAGAACCCAGCCTTTCTCCTTCGGAGCTCCCAGTGGTTTTGAACTGTCTACCAGGCGGAGCACAGCCCAACATGTAACACTGTAGGCTTCATTTTATGAAAATATACCATCTATTAAAATTTGGAGACTGTTCCATATTTTCTCTTTTACTTCTGGTACATTTTACAATTTTTCAATAAAGTTTTAACTTCATAGAACATTTCCTTGAGTTTGTTATAACTGGAAGGATTCACAATGATATTTGGTCCCTTTCTGATATGCTCCTTTATGTTAACAAAGATGGCCACGGCAGTAACCAGGTTGGATTTGGCGTCTTTCTAGCTAAAGACCTCTTTTAATTCTGACAATTACTCAAGATCAATCATGTCTTACTGCAATGGGATTTTCAGACACATTCAGAAGGATCTTCAAAATGACATTTCTGGTTTTACAGTTTCCCTGGGCCAGTGTATTGAAAAGGCCTGTGTGGCAGTTGCACAATCTACTGTTGACTTGAGTGAAGGGGTGGAATCTAGCATGTCAATCAGGTCAGAGCCAATGAGGCCTCTGTGTGGACTCAGCCTTCTGAAGATTCTGGAAACTCCTGTCTTCCTTCCTGGAGGTAGGACACACTCACTTCCTGCGTGAGACATTCCTGTTGACAAGCCACATGGAGCTAAACCATTGGAGCCAAAGCTCTGGAGCTGGAGGAGTGATCTGGAGACTCATGCCAGCAGTGAGATGCTTACACTGCCACTGTATTCACAAGATTTTCTACCCACTGGCCCATGATCTTCCAGCATTCAGCGTCATTGCATGTGTCGCGTGAGTCTGAAGATGAATTGATAGACTGATATCAGACATATGGGCTAATATTGGACTAATGGACTTGATCGGGACTGGGCTTGGATGTTTTCTTAATATACAATTGCTCTTTTATATGATGCTCTTTCTTGTACACATGAGTATCTATGAATTTGTTTATCTAGTCAACCTGGAATAACACAGTCTGTGAGGTAAATAATGGCAATATAGTGAAGGTCAGAATCAATAGTATGCTGTCCCACTTTCCTTTAACGCAGACCGCTGCTCAGGGGAGTTCAAGGGGATATACACTGCTTCCTTCCACATATGTACAATGTGTAATTCTTTTCTCCACAGAAATGGGATTCAGGGTAATTTCAGCCTTTTTGTAACATTAGGAGTCTGAAAATCCAGAAAGTTTTCGATCACTGTCAGCACCCCCATTTCATTAATGAGCTGCTGGACAAATGGATTAACTTTGATGACATCCACCACAATTTGAGCGATTTTATGAATGAGGGGATAAACATTCGACTGAATCAAGCTAATGAGCCTTTCAAATTCCTCAGCATCTGGGCAACATTCCATTTTTCGAGGGCAAGAAATGGCTTGACGCCATTCAATTTCCTGATCCCCAGTTATCACCTCGTGTGAGTGAAAATGCCAGAGTCAAATGGGTACTTCTGTATAGAATGCAGGCATATGTTAGTGACCTCACAAAGAATGGCTTCTCCTACAGACAAAGATCATGGATTTTTCCTCTCTGAGGACAGGTCAATATATGAAAGAGTCCTCATGCTCATTGGCAGCTGGGATGTGAATGACAACAGTGCTGGGATGGAAGAAGGATCCCAATCTTTAAGCCAATCAAATTCATCCTCAATCTGGGGTTTAACAGTTCTGCATAAGAATATAGGATTAGGGTCAAAACTAGTTTCATCTCCATCCCACAACCAGTTCCCCACCAAAAGTCTTCCTCCTCCTCTGCCTCTGGCCTAGGTGTGCAGTTGGCCCCAGTAGCAGACTTGATACCCAACTCCACATCAGAGGAGGAGGCCTCTTTATACTTAGAACTAGAACCATCACCAGCCTCTTCCCCACCAGTGAAGTGGGTACCAATACTGGTCTCTTCCTCAGACCAGAATCAGACTTTTCTTTCATCTTCAGTCTTTTCTTTAAATGCACACCTGATTACATCACTGGCTCTATCCAGAGTAGCAAGGAAAGATATGTCTCCTCCTCAGTAAATATATCAAAGTCTGGAATCATCTCTTTATGGCAATAGATGGAGGCAAAGCCTTAACCATGCCTTTCCTTAGAGCCTAATGCTCTGACAGCGTTCTTTCCTTCTCAACAACCTTATTCTTAGACGATGCTTTAGTCTGGCTCATACATCTTTCTCAAAGGAAACATTGGCCTAGGGGTTGGCTACAGACCTGCTTAGTCTACCAGTTTTAGCTACTCTACAATTAAGAGCAAATTTTATAATCTCTTCCGACATCCACTTTGATTTTTCTTTCCTGTGTTTGTTTTTTAATGACCATTTGTTTTCTTCAGGAATTATTTTCTTGATATCCTCCCTCAGCTCATCAGGTTTGGTGAGTGGCCAATGCATCAAATCTGCTCTTGAGATGTTCTGGAAATTGAAGTTGGGTAGGCTCAAGGTCTTATTTCAGCTTTGTAGGCTTGTTTGAATTTTTTTCAGCTTCAACCTGAACTTATATGTAACTTTCAGCATCATAACCACACACCAGCCACTACAGTACAACAAACTGAGACAACTGGTGGATTCAGAGAAGAATTTATGTTAATTCTATACAAAAGAATGGCAAACACCTGGACTCATTTTATGAAGTGAGCGTAACCCTGAGACTAAACAAGACAAGACGTTTACGAGAATAGAAAATTACAGACCTATCTCCTTTAGGAACATACTTGCAAAATTTCTCAGCAAAATCTTAGCCAATAGAATTCAACATAACATCAAAAAATGCATCAATGATCAGCTGAGATTTCTACCCTGTATGCAAGGATGTTTTAACATTAGAAAAATAACCCATGCAATCCACCATGTAAATAAAAAATGAAAAGAATTACATAATCCTATCAATTGATACTTAAAGAGTATTTGACAAAATCCAACACCCATTCCTGTTAAAAAAACTTTCTGCAAAATAGGAATAGAAGGGAAAATCTTCAACATGATAAAAACAAAACTAACAGCTAACATCTCTCTCAATGGGGCTAACCTGACAGTCCTTGCTTTGTGAATGAGAACTAGACATCACCACTTTAATTCAATATGGTGCTGATAATCAGACTGAGTAACTTTGCACCAAAAAAGAAAACAAAGGCATGTAAATTGGTAAAGATAAAGTGAGACTTTATTTGCAGATTATATGATTTTATACACAGTAACCCCCCAAAATCGGACAAGGAAATTCCTGAAAATAATTAAAAGATTCAGCAGTATGGCAGGATATAAGATCAATATACAAAACCCAATCATATTACTGTGTACAAAGAGAGCTCTGAAAAGCAATAAAGAAAACAACACCATTTACAAAAGTCACACAATAAATTAAATACTCTGGCTAAAGCCTAACCAGTTGTAAGACACAAAACAACAACCATAATATATAATTGATTAAGGATTCATGAGCATGGGAAAGTTGGGGAGGGAGGGGAAAAAAGAGGAACTGATACCAAGGGCTCAAATAGAAAGAAAATGTTTTGGAAATGTTGATGGCAACATATGTACAAGTGTACTTAATACAACTGAATGATGGATTGTCATAAGATTTGTAAGAGTCCCCCCCAATAAAATTATTTTTTAAAAGCATTCCAAGAAAACCTAATCAGAGAAACAAAGCCAAGAGACCTATATAAGTGGATGATTGTTCCATACTTATTGGATAGGAAGGCTTAATATTGTAAAAAAGTTCATTACTACCCAAAGTGACTTGCAATTATAATGTAATTCTGATCCAGATTTCAGCATCATGCTTTAAAGAAATGAAATATGTATCCCAAGTTTATATCGAAAGGAAAGAAACCTAGGGTAAGCACAGCACTACTGAAGGAGACCAAAGGAGGAGACTCCTCACTTCCTAACCTCCAAACTTAGTACACACAGTAGTCAAAACAGCCTAGTACTGGTAGAAGGATAGACACGTTGACTGTTGTAACAGAATAGAGAACCCAGAAGCCAATCTATCCACTGGCAGACAACTAATTTTTAAAAAGGGGCTAAAATATATTAAATCATTAAAAGATACTTTTTTTAAACAAATGATGCTGGCAAAATTGGGTGCCCATAGGCAGAAGAATGAAACAGGACCCATGCATCATTCAGTATACAAAAATTAATTCAAGGGGCAGAAAAGAGGGAACCAATCGCAATGACTGATGAATAACACACACACACACACACACACACACACCAGAAAGGGGAAGGACAACAGAAATGTGAATAGAAGAAGACAGTAATTGATTTGAACATAATAATAATCTATAATTTGTCAAGGGTTCATGAGGGTGGGAGGGCAGGGGAAGGAGGGAATAAATAGGAGCTAATACAATGGGTTCAAATAGAAAGAAAAGGTTTAGAAAATGATGGTAACAACATATGTATAAATATGCTTGATAGAATTGATGTATGGATTGTTATAAGAGCCCCTAAAAAAGATTTTTTTAAATGAAATCAAGATGGATCAAAGAGCAAAATGTAAGCACTAGAAATATAAATTTCAGTAGTGATAAAAATGGGGAAAGATTAAGATCCCTAACACGTAGTATAAGAACACTATTAAACATAATGACAAAGACACACCACAGAAGATAAAATCGATGATTCAGACCTTCTAAAAATAAGGCACTTACATGCATTAGAAGAGTTTATTCAAAAGGGTTAAAATTTAAATATGCAGACTGGGAAAAATTGGCAATGATATATCCAACAAGGGACTAATCTCTAAAATCCATAGAAAACTGCAACACCTCAAGAAGAAAAAGACAAATATTCCAATTTTAGAACGAACAGAGGTCATGAATAGATATGTCATCAAAGAAGACATCCAGGCTGCCAAGAAACATGAAGAACTGCTAGCAAACACTAGTCGTTCAAGAGATGCAAATCAAAATAACAATGGCATACTGTCTTACACCAGCATTGAGAGCAAAGTTAAAAACAAACAAAATTAAACTAAAAAAAAAACCCAGAAAATAACAGATGATGGCAAGGATTTGTGTGGAGACCTTGGAATCTTCATACATTGCTGTTAGTACTGTAAAACTGTACAACTACTGTGGAAAGTGGTATGGCGCTTCCTCAAACAACCGGGAACAGAAATACCACATGACCTAACAATTCCTTTACTTGGTATATACACTAAAGAAATCAAAATCACTGTACGAACAGATAACTTCACTCTCATGTACATGTCAGTACTATTTATAATAGGAAGAAGATGGTAGCAACCTAAATGTCCATCAATGGAAGAATGCGTAAGTCAACTTTGGTGCATACATACATTGGAATACTACACATCGCTAAAAAAAAAAAATGATGTAACTGAAAACCATCATGACACGGATGTATTTATAGACATTATGCCAAGGAAATTTAATTAACCATTAAAGGATAAATATTGTATGAGACCACTTTTGTAAATGAAAAAAAATCAAGATAAAGCTTTTTCATAATAAAAGGAGGAATTTAATTGTTGGACTATTGTGGTACTTACATAATCTAGTGTCAATTTGGGACTTGAGAGGATTAAGAGTGAAGGGGCGGAGTTTAGTCTGTCAATAAGATCATAGCCAATGAGGCCTCTGTGTGGGTATGGCCTTTCCCCGAGGATTCTGGGAAACCTCTGGTATTTCCTCATTGGAGGCAGGAGATACTCACTCTCACTACTTCATTCCCTTGGGGATATTCTACTGACAAAAAACATGATGCTATGCCCTGGGAGCTGGAGAAGCCACATGGACCTATCCCAATGCAGCCCTGAAGCTAGAGAAGCCACGTGGAGACCCCTGACAGCGCTCAGATGCTTACAACACCACTGGATCCAAAGACTTTCTACCCACTGGTCTGTGAGCATCCTGTATTTGGAATCATTGCATGTGTTTTGTGAGTTGGAAGAGGACTTTATAGATTGGTATCAGACATATGGGCTAATATCGGACTTAGGGGCTTGGACTGGACTGGGTTGGGATGCTTTCTTAATGTACAATTACCCTTTATATAAAACTCTCTCTTATACACATATGAGTTGCTAGGGATTTGTTTCTCTAGTCTACCCAGACTAACACAAACATGTAAGATATTTACAAGACTAAAATTCAATACTAAATACAAAATATACATGCATAGAGTCTCATTCCCGTCTATCCCTTTCATCCTGTCCTCAACAATTTTTTAAATTTTGATAAATATTTATAAAACAAAGTAGTGGTCATTTCAACATGTTCATGTTTAATTCAGTGACATTAATTATATTTGTCACTTTGTCTATTACTGTTATTCACTTCCCAATTTTTTTATTATCCTATACAGAGGCTCAGTGTCCCCTTCTGACTCAATAAACCACCGCCTGAGTCAATACTAAACTCCCTGCCATCCCGTCTATCTCAATTCACAGCAAGCCTACAGGAGAGAGTAGAACTGCCTCCAATGGGGTTTGGAGACTGTAAATCTTTACCTGAGTAGAAAGCCTCCTTTTTTTCCTGTGGAGGGGTTGATGGTTTTGAACTGCAGACATGCGGTTCGCAACCCAACTTGCCACTAGGATTCTGGGTCTGCCTACAAGTTATCACTAGTAATCTTAATTTTTTATGCACTTACCTATTTTAGATATTTCAGATAAGAGGAAATGTAATATCAGTCCTTTATGATTGAGTTATTTCATTCAGTATCATATTTTCAAAATTCATTCATGTTTGGCATGAATTTTTCTTTGTACATAAGTAATATTTCATAGCAACATGCACCACATCACAAGCTCCAATCTTATTAACATGTTTTAAGATGATAATAACCAAGGTAGTGTGTTGCTGCTATCATGATATAAAAATAGATCTATGGAATAGAATTGCAAGTCAAGAAATAAACTTGCACACCTGTGACAAGTGTGTTCATTGACAAGTGTACTAAATCCATCCAAGTGGGCAAGGAATTGTCACTTCAATAAGTTGTGCTGGGGCATCTAGATTTCCACCAATAAAGAACCCAGACCCATACCTCATACCATAAATGAAAATTGCTTTGAGATTGATCAAACACCTAAATGTAAGATCTAAAATTACCTTTTAAATACCTACTGTAACTACAATTATATCACCTATTTTAAAAAGAATTATTTATTGATAATTAAGTGGATGGTTTACATTTTTAGTTGTATTCAACAACTTAAACTACTTATCAAACCCCCAATATTTGACCTGCCCCACTTTGATTTCTTCTTTACCTCTTGTAGAATACTATCTTCCTCTTCACCCATAGTAATACCTGTCTACCCTCTAGTCCATTGCTTTACCTTCTCTCCCCACCACACAATCCCCCACCCTGAATATCCATCAAACATCGTTTCATTTGCTATTAAACTTTTCTCTATTTTTCCTTTGTGATAGTGGTCTCATGCAGCATTTGTCCTTTTGTGATTAACTAACTTCACTCGACACAATGTACTCTAAGGCCATACATGCCATGAGGTGCATCACGGTTTCATCATTCTTTAGTGATGCATAGTATTCCATTATTAATCCAGTCTTCCAATGAAGGGCTTTTAGTTTGTTTCCATTTCCTTGCTATTGTGAACATGGCTGCAGTCCACATGGGTGTGCATACAACTGTGCTTTGACTCTTCCTTATTTAGGGTATGCATATATACCCAGCAAAGAGAAAAATGGGTCATATGGTCTTTCTATTTTCAGTTGTTTGAGGAAGCATGATCTCGTTTTCTACAGTGGTTGCACATTTTCATAGTCTCAACAGCAGTGTGTGAGGGTTCCAATCTCTCCACAACCTCTCCAGCATGAGTTACCTTTTGTTTTTATGAAAATTGCTACCATTGTCAATGTAAGGTTCTATCTCATTGTTGCTTTGATTTGCTTCTTTCAGTTGGCTAGTGCGCAGAACCATTTCTTCATGTTTGTTGGCTAGCTGTATAGTCATATCACATTTATTAACAAATGCAGCTTCTTTTGACTTACATTTCACTTTCTTGATTCTTCTCTCAGGGGTTTCTTTATTATCTTGTCTTTTCTAAATTCGGAGAGAAAGCATTTTTGTTTTACTCTTTCATATCTGCCTTCAATTTTATTAAGTTCTACACTTATTTTTATTAATTTTTTCTTGTCCTTAGTAGGAAGACACAATATTTTATCATGTTAATAATAGCCCAACAGTTTCATCTAGCATCTGGTTTTAATTAACAATTGGTATTTATAAATTCAATCAAGATTACAATATCCAATACACTGGTTTGCTTGGAAAACATCCGAAGCTTGTCATTGTTGGGGACTTTAACGAACGCCATCACACCCATTTAACCTATATGTTCAGAGAAAAGGTGTTTCAAGAAGAGCAAACTGTACCACTGAAGGAAAGATGTTTCTATTGTAAATATATATGAACTTAATTAATGAGATTAACTTTCAGTTTAGAAAGAAGTAAAACTAGAAAGAACATGACTTTGAAATAACGTATAGCTCCGTTCAAATCCTAGCTCTTTCACTTACTGCTCATATGGTTTTAGGCAAGTGTTTACTCTCTCTGAATCCTATTCCCTTCATGTAGTACACAAAGGAGTTGTTTGTGAAGTATTTCCAGTTCTGTCTTGGGTTAGGCACCTGGTAAGAATCCACTTCTTGACCCCCTTGATTTGGGCAGGTCCATGCATCTGACTGGTTCTAGTCAATGGGTTGTAAGTAGTACATGTTATTTCTGGAATAGAATATGTTTGATGGTTGGAGACCTGTTTGAGTCCCCTTTACCTCTGGCCCAGTGATAAACTCAATTTCCAAGAAGGTGACTATTCTGTTTGTTTGGGTCTCTGAATCATTCCAACGAGCATAGCCAGACCTCAGTATCCTCCATTCTGTAATGGGCATGTACCTGCCAAGCCCACAGCATAGCCCTAATCTATATTGTATATTAAATCTTATCTATAAATTAAAGTAACACCCTCTCTAGATGTCTTGGCTTTTAAATAAGATAACTCATATTATTATTATTATTTAGTCTTAAATTGTTGCTTTTTATTTTATTACTTTAAGGGTGTTTTTTACCAGTGCCATTCAAAAACTTTAAAAAATTTTTATTTAGTTTAATAAGAAATTCACAAAAGCCAACTTGTTTCATAGGCACGATAACTCATATTATTATCACAGACTTTGAGATAGCTGAGTGCTTGGCATATGCTACATTAAACCTACTCCTGGTGAGTGGATTCTTATTCACAGCAAGCAGCCTACAGGACAGCACAGAATTGCTCCATACTGTTGCTAAGGCTGTAATCTGTACAAAGCACAGTGTTACATCTTTCTCCTGTGGAGGGGAAGTTGGTTTCAAACCACCAACATTCAGTTCACAGCCAAGAGCTTAATCACCAAACCACCAAGGCTCATCTTACATATAATAAGAACTCAAAATTGCAATTATAATTATTAAATAATAATAGCCCATACTTTCAAATAAGTATGAAATCATTTGCTAGGTTGAGAAACACTAGTTCTACTCATCCTGAACGGATATTGTATTTGACTTTCAATGCTGTTTTCAGTGTTGAGTCCTTTCGTTCAATAGCGACTACTTACTTCTGGCTATAGACAATACTTCAAAATAACTAGCATTTATGCACTTATTCTTACTATCATGATATTAAAAGACAGCTGAAGAATTTAAACATGGAAAATTAAAGCAGGAGAGAGAACAGCTAGTGAAATAATATAAAATAAGATCAGGAGCAAATAGTAAATTCCATTTTTTATTATATACTTTTATTGGAGGCTCTCACATCTCTTATCACAATCCATACATTCATCCAGTGTGTCAAGCACATTTACATGCGGCCATCATCATTTTCAAAGCATTCTCTTCCCATTTGAACCCTTGATGTCAGCTACCCATTTCTACCCCTCGCAATCCCCGCCCACCCTCACGAACCCTTGATAAGTTATAGATTATTATTTTCATATCTTACATCGTCCTCTGTCGTCCCTCACCCACTTTTCCGTTGTTCATCCCCTAGAGAGGTGGTCGTAGGTTGATCCTTGTGTTTGATTCCCTCTGTCTCCCCCGACCCTCCCCCAATCTTCCTGGTACCTTTACTCTCATTGTTGGTCCTGGGGGGGGGGGCGGTATCTATCCTGGATTCCCTGTGTTGCGGGCTCT
>NW_022103942.1:1075644-1098534 GCF_000313985.2 Echinops telfairi | reverse complement strand
ATATATATATATTTTTTTTTACATATGCACATGCCTGTATTTACATCTCTATAAATGTCCTTCAATTCTTAATGACAAAAGAAGTGCTTATAATTATTAGTAAATATATAGTCCACTGAGGTAAGTAAAGAAAGGTACAAGGTAGTGGAGGTACAACTTGAGTAGTTTCCTTAATTATTTCTTCAAGAATATGAGTATTTCAAATATTATTTGGAAAGACATTCCATTTCCATGTACACTGGGAAAACTACTCAATTCTTTTAATTAGTGTTGCATAGTGGCATGTCATGGGAGAATTTCTACAATGTGGGAATGCTTTTACCTTCAGTTCTGTAGGGGCCACATTTCTGTACCATAGAGAACATTTTGGTTTTGGCTTTATCTCACACCTAGTGCTTTGTAGAACAAACCTCGAAATTCTGAAAGAGAGAAAAAAAGTGGATTATTATGTTACATGTGGAATAAAATGTTACAAATGACAATATTATTTAACCGTCTATCAAACCATATTTGTAATCTCCATACAGATAAGCATAATCTTATTTACTCAACTTTTTCCTTCAATACCATTTTCTTGTTGTTGCAAATAATATAATCACTATAATTTTACCTAATATGTCTCCCTAAATGAATGATAATTTTCCACTTGAACAAAAATAAGTAGTTTTCAAAAGTTGAAACCATGGTTAGAAAATAATGGGGGGAAATAGAAACAAATGGTACCTGGCTTGGTGTTTGACAAATAAGAAATAAATTCTGAATCTTCACATGCTGGCCAATTTAAGACTTTAATTGAATTTTTGAATTCTTTAAAAACTCTTCTTTCTCTCTGTCTCTCTCTCTCCACTTCCTTCACAACCTGCACTTTGCTATTTATCTAAGCATACATTTCAAATGTTTTTTTGGAAAAGACATTAAAGGTACTAGGAAAATCTTTGTAAAACCACTGAAATTCAACTCAACCTCTCTTCCATTCAGTTGATTCCACTCATTGGCCAGGGCAAAACTTTAGAGCAGGGTAAAACTTCCCCCGTGGGTTTCCAAGTCTGTAATTCTTTACGGGAGTAGAAAGCCTTGTCTTTCTCGCGTGGAGTGTCTGGTGGTATAGAACTGCTAACCTTTTGGTTAGCTATGCAACCTATAACCACTATGCAACCAGGGTCCTCTATAGAATCACTAGAGATATATACTTAATTAATATTTTAGTTAAATGTTTTCTTCATGTCTTTAATAAAACCAAGATCAGAGAAGAAGCAGAGACACTCCTCACAGGACCCTATAAGGACAGTAACTGCAAGGACAGTTACTGTGATAGGGTGATAGGCAACGGTAGATTTTATTGTGGAGGCATGAGAAGGACAGGTCCTCCACGCACAAACACACTCATGACCATTGACAAATGATCGACAAGTTCAGGAATAACACCTTTCCTTACAAAACAACAGGCCCGAACGCATTGCCATCAAGTCAATTCCAATTCACTGGGACTCTACAGGATAGACAGAATTACCAGTGTGTCTTCCTGAGACTGTAAATCTTTCTCTCGAAAAGCAACTGGTTCCATGAATCCACCAGGGCTCCTTAACACGTCTCCAGGCGTGGGATTTTCTATGTTCTTTGCCCTCTCTGAGGATCCCTGGTAGTGTGGCAGGTTGTGCATTGCCAAGCTAACACCAAGGTCAGCATTTGAAATCAACAGATACCCTGCGGGAGAACGATGAGCTTTTCTGCTGTCCGAAAGGCTTTCTGCCACAGAAACCCACAAAGCCAGCTCTATCCTGTCCTAGAAGTTCATTAAGAGTCAGAATTAACTCGATCATAGTGAGTTTGAGGTGTTTTGTTTTGTTTCTCCAGTTAACACCTCTACTAATCATAGCTTCTGGGTAACCAGGATGTAGGTAACCACATACAGCCACAATTTTCTCTGTCAGACATACAAAATTAGACCCAGTTAGAAGTCTCAGAATTCCACTAACACACCTCTTAAGTTTTCCATATTTCACAGGTCTTGTCTCCGTGGTCTCTGGGTAGCAACTTTTTGGCCAATCAACTGCGTAAACAAAAGTTGGTGGATCGAAGCCAAAGTTTAATTACAAAGTTAAGTGCCTAAGGCAGAGAACAGACCGTTCTAAAAGCTTCATTTACTGCAGCACTCTATCTCCTCAGAATGCTATGCCCAACTACAGTTCAGAAGCTTCGTAACAGCCTGACAGGGAGGGTCTGGCACACTATCAAAATAGTCAAATGATCACCATATGCAGGTGACCAGTGGCTGTAAGGTTCTACGTCATTACCAGTCCATCCTCCCCAAGGGACAGCCACCTCAAGCTTCAGTAACTGTTAGGCTTCAGACTGAGAGGCTTGAGCCTGCCTCATGACCATAGGATAAGCCTGAGCCAGCCTGTAGGTCATCGAGTGAGTCTGAGGGCTGAACTTCCCACATATGAGTAGCTGGCAGAGCGTCAGCACCACCCGAAGAAAGATCCACGAGTGAGCAAGTTTCAGGGGTTCACCATGCTATTATGACTGGAATAGCTGGCCCTTCATACGATCCGCGTTGTCAAATGACTACAGATCACATGGCTTCAGGACAATGCCGACGGAATCAGAGTGTTGCAGATCACAGGATTCCCTGGGTAAGGAAAAAAAATGATAGAATCACATGAGCCTGTAGGTGCCTGTATGAGCGCACACTCAAAACTCCCTTTCCTGGGAGGGCCAGGGTGCCTCCTGGAGGTTGGGTTCTATGACTTTCCTGATCTTTCTGGTTCTGGAAACCAGACCCTACTGCTTGTGTAACCTGAAGTTGTCCGTGTTACTCAGCTACCCCTTGATAGAGGTGCCTCCAAGGATCTTCCCACAGCATATATGCTTGGATATTGCCCCACCTCTCCTTATATTGCGAATTGTATGTGTTTTTATTTAAGAACTTTTTAATGTTCATGCATACAATTAACACAATACAATAGAAGAAAAGAAAAAACCAAACTCACTATCATACAGTTAAGGGCAACTCATAGTGTTTCTCTCAGAACTACCCTTGTTAGTTTCTGAGACTATAGCTCGTTATGGTAGTCGAAAGTCCCACCTTAATTCCTCTCTAAAACTATAATGGTTATCTTAATGTAAGAACCACTGAAAGACCCTAGGAGACCCGCTTCCATAATAATGTGTTGGGCTGCCACTAGCCACTCCGTGGGAGAAAGATGGGACTTTCTACTCCTGTTAACAGTTACCCCTTAACAGTTAGTCTTAGAAACTCACCAGGGAAGTTCTACCCTGTCATATAGGGGCGCTATGAGTCAGCATCGACTTGATGACAGTGAGTTTGGGTCTTTTTGCTTTGAGTGAGAAGCCCTGCTGTTGTAGTGGGTTACGTGTTGGAATACTAATTGCAAGGTCAGCAGTTCAAAAACACCAACCATTCCTCGGTATCAAGATGAAGTTTTATACTACCCATCTTGGAAACCCACAGGGTTTGTGTGGTAGTCACATAATCTGTTATCAATTTGAGACTTAAGAGAGAAGGGATGGAGTATATCCTGTCAATCAGATCGCTGCTTAATGGGCTCATTTGGAGGTGCCATGGAGATAAATAGCTCACTGGAGGCGGGACACTAACACACTGCCTGAGAGACATTCCTGTTGACAAGCCACATGGAGAGAGGCTGATGGAACCAGAGCCCTGGAGTTGAGGAGGCATGGAGACCCATGCCAGCACTGATATGCTTCCACCACCACTGGGCCCTCAAGACTTTCCAGTCACTGGCCTGAGATCTTCCTGCATTCGGCGTCAATGCATATGCTGCGTGAGTCTAAAGAGGAATTTTTAGATTGGGATCAGATATATGGGCTAATATCAGACTTATGGATTTGATCTGGACTGGGCTGGGATGTTTTCTCAGTATTCAATTGCTCTCGCATATAATGCTCTTTCTTATACTCATGAGTGTCTCTGGATTTGTTTGTCTAGACTACCCAGACTAATACAGTTTGGTCTTTGGAAAGGAAATTGAATATTAGTTCATTTGTCAATTTTCAGCATGCTTAGTCCTGAGGGGTTTATGTGTCCTGGATTCCCTGTTTTGCGAGCTCTTATCTGTACCAGTGTACATGTTCTGGTCTAGCCGAATTTGTAAGGTAGAACTGGGGTCATGATAGTGTGAGTGTGTGTGTGTGCGCGGGGGATGGGGAGGGGGAGGGGAAGAAGCATTAAAGAACTAGAGGAAAGTTGTAGGTTTCATTGGTGCTATACTACACCCTGACTGGCTCGTCTCCTCCCTGCGACCCATCTGTGAGAGGACGTCCAATTATCTACAGATGGACTTTGGGTCTCCACTCTCCACTCCCCCTCATTCACATTAATATGATTTTTTTGTTCTGGGTCTTTAATGCCTGACACCTGATCTCATCAACACCTCATGATCACACAGGCTGGTATGCTTCTTCCATGTGGGCTTTGTTGCTTCTCAGCTAGATGAATGCTTGTTTAACTTCAAGCCTCAGGACCAATAATGAGAGTAGTGATTCCAGGAGGGGAAGGGGAAGGTGGGGGGAGAAAGTAGGAACCCATCACAATGATCTACATATAACCCCATTCCCAGGAGGACGGACAACAGAAAAGTGGGTGAAGGGAGAGAGCAGTTGGTATAACACATGAGAAAAATGTATAAATTAGCAAGGGTTCATGAGTGATGGAGGGTGGGGGAAGGGGTTAAATGAGCTGATACCAAGGGCTCAAGTAGAAAGGAAATGTTTGGCAAATGATGATGGCAACATATGTACAAATGTGCTTGACACATGGACGTGTGTATGGGTTGTGATAAGAGCTGTAAGAGTCCCCAATAAAATGATTTTTTTTTAAATTTAACATTCTGTATGGTGATACCATGTGACCAAAATCCAAACCATAAGCACTGAGATAGAGTCCATTCCAACTCAAAGCGACCCTGAAGGGCAGGATAGCACCACCAGGGTAGGTTTCAAAGATTGTTTACAGACTCTTTACAGGAATATAAAGCTGTGTCTTTCTCCTGCAGCACAGCAGCTGGTTTTAAAGCGCTGATCTTGTAGTTAGCAGCCCAACACATAACCCACTGTGCCACCAGGCCTCTTTTACAACGTGACAGGCACTTTGAAAAGTTAGCCATTTCACACTGGTAACTTTATGGAGGGTGTACTTGTAGTAATCACATTTTACACATGAGGAACTTGAAGCACTGGGGCGAGCACCATATCTTCTGTGTTCTCTTCCTGGGGGCGAACATGGAGCAGGGCCATGATGTAAGAACTCATTGTTCTTAATGTGGAGCTAGGATTTAGTGCGAGCCCAAAACCCATTCCTGCATCTATGCTTTTTTTGTTTTTGTTTTGTACCTGCCTTGGCTCCCTTTCAAAACCTCCCTATTAATTTATGGTCGAGAGTGTTCTCGATCATTCCCCTGGGGCATGATGATCTTTCATTAATATCATCTGATTAGCCCCTGGTACTGATTTTTAAAGCCCTGTGAAGAGAGGGATATTAGGCTAACATAGGCTAACTCCATATCACAGTACGTGAATTCACTTGTACAGTATCAATCTTTTCATGGCTAGATGCTATTTACACAAACAAGGGGAGTGAGTTGTCAGGGAAAATTTACAATAATACTCACTGAGAATGTCAAAATTGACTATATTAATACTCTCCACGAACCTCCTTAGAAAGAACAGAAAAGGGGAAAAGAGAAAATATAAATTGTACTTTTGAAAAAATCCCACTTCAGAAGCACCACTATTGCTGATTTTTTTGGCGCTTGCAGCTTTGTCTACATGTCCAAAATAAATTGGAAGTGGTGTTTCTGGTTTGTCAGCTTAGGTAATACAAGGGGTGAAACTATTTCTCCAGATGCCTGCATGACTACAATGATAAGCTGAAGAAAATTCAAAGGGCTAACTTTTTATTGTAGTTAAATCAGAACCTTTAAATTTAGAGAGAAAAAAACTGTGCATTTGTAGTTATAAATCTATTCAAGGGATAGAATTTTATTTTTAATAAAGCATTAAAAGGGATTGTAATATCCAAGTAAATCTGTAGTTATTACCCTATATTGGGAAACTATCTGACATATGTCAACACAGGATATGAAAATTAACCTATATCTTTAAAATAGCCACTATCAGAAACCTCAAGTTGACTTTAGGAAGCATCTGTGCACCTTCCCAGGAGGCAATCTGACACCACGACCTGTCGTCTGTCCCAACTTATAAACTACATATAGATAAGGCAGAGCAGGGGTGTAATTTAAAGCAAAATTCTACAGAGCCCATCTATGCTCAAGGGAGACTTACACAGTATGGACTGCGACTCTGAGCAAGTTATTTCATCAAAAGTAAAACCTGATACTCATAGCATTCAATTTTCCTCTATGGTGATTAACAAGAGTTTCTTGGGATTTAAAAATAATACTAATTACATCGGTGGGCAGGGGTTGTCAGCACTCTCTAATGTGCATGTTGTGGAAGCCTAAGGCTATGGATGAACGTCTGTATGTCTGGGGTCCATATATGCTAGCAGTTTAAACACTGCATTTAGATGGTTAGGCATTGGACAATTGGCCACAAGTTTAGCAGTTCAAACACTTATCTGGTTCTCTTTGATGACAGACAGTTAGCAGATTTTTGCAGCAAAACATGAGCAATGGAGGGATACTTGCAGGTGTTGTTCCATGTCAAAATTCCCAATGTGTTTGCCCTCCATTGGGCTCACTCTTTGGATACTGACACAGCACCTAATTAGCAAATCTCATCCAAAAAAACTACTTCTGTCAGCCAAATGATAGAAAGGAATGAGAAGCTAGGGATTCCTTATAGGATATTTCTCATCAATGTGACACTTGTGACACTATAAATCTGGAAGTCTGAAAATCCCGTTAATGAGAAAACCAGGAAAACAAGAATAATTTTCAATCAAGGATATTCAAATCATTAGAAGGGAAAAGTTACATTTTCCTATTTGATGCTTGTTATACATTAAATACAATCATTACTTTGATCAATCAGAAAATAATTTTAATTACTGTCCTTGAAAATTTTATCATGAGACCAGATATTATATAATCAGTCAAATTGCTTTCTTGTGACTTTATTACACTTCACTCTAAATCAATGGCTCTCAATCTTCCTAATGCTGCGACCCTTTAATACAGTCCTTCATGTTATGGTGACCCCCCAACCATAAAATTATTTTCATTGCTACTTCATAACTGTCATTTTGCTACTGTTATGAACTGGGCAACCCCTGTAAAAGGGTCGTTCGACTCACAAGTGGGTCACGACCACGCTTTGAGAACTGCTGCTCTAAATACTTGGGCTGGATCTGTTTGCTGATGATGGGAATGAGGGAGATTCACCAGTTTTCTTTAGACGAACTTTAGGTTTGAGGGACTACATGATATCCAAGGACCTTGAAGTTTCTTGTCTCCTTCATAGCCTGGCTGGGCAAAACTACAGTCCAAAATAGGTGCAATGTTTTGGAAAGCATTTGTTATTTCAAAAAAATCTAAGTGAAATATAACTTCTTTTGTAAATATGTATGCCTTTCAAACCCAAAATACCAAATTCATTGCCATTGAGTCTAATCTGACTCATAGCAGCCCTTTGTGACAGGGATGAACTGCCCCTGTGGGTTTCTAAGACAGGAAATCACTACAGGAGTAGAAAGTGTTGTCTTTCTCCTGTGAAACTGATGGTTTCAGACTGCTGACCTTGAAGTTAGCAGCCCAATGCATAACCAACTATGCCACCAGTGCTCCTTCAAGTATGCCCTGTGCTCTCTACAAAGAGCAGACATGGGATAATTAACTACAAGTAGACTCTGAAATGAAAAACAGGAAAAGTTCACCAGTTTTCTTTGTATGGCACAGTTTGGTACTAACCAGCAACTCAGAATCTCTTGAGTCATGTAAACCAATACAAGTTAGAAAGAAAAATTAGAACGTTAGGTTTCTCATTCACTCAACTCACCTATGGAGAAGCAACAGATGAAGCACAAAGATGATGATTATATGAAACTGGGAATTGCATTATTTTAATAGAGTCTACACTAATAATAGAATACCTGCTGAAATGTTTCAACAAGCTGATGAAGCACTGGAAGCACTCACTCATCTAGGCCAGGACATTTGGAGGATGGCCAACTGACTGGAGATCTATGTTTACATCCAATCCAAAGAAAGGTGACCCAACAGAAGCCTCAAATTATAGAACAGCATCATTAATATCCACCACTTGTCTGTCAGTCAGCTTGTCACACTTCGGTGGCTTGTGTGTTGCTATGATGCTGGAAGTTATGTCTCTGATATTTCAAATGCCAGCAAGACCATCAAAGTGAACAGGTTTCAGTGGAGTTTCCAGTCCAAGAAGACTATGAAAACGTTGTCCACTTCAGAGTAAATAGCGAAAACCTTATGTATTGCATAGAAATATTGTCAGATACTGAAAGCCTACTGAATAGAAGAGGTAGAATATTGTCAGAGATAGTCCCTCGGTCAGAAGGCACTTGAAATGTAGCTGAGGAGGAGCTGCTTTCTCCAAGTAGAGTTAACAGTGGTGATGTTAGTGGGGGAGTGCCTGTGGGAGTAAAGTCTTTGAGATCTTTATTTGCTTGTGGGCCATAATTCAAAATGAGAAGAAACAACTGAAAAACCGATTACCGGGCAATTGGAATATACAAAGTATGAATCTAGGAAATTGGAAGTCGTCAAACTTTAAATGGGAAACATAAAAACTGAAAATCCTGGTTGGTAATGAGCTAAAATGGGCAGTTATTGTCCATTTGGTTTCTTTGTTTTTAAAAAGTTATTGGCACGTAATCCACATATCATAAAAGGTAGGGGGAGAAAGGAGGAACCGATCACAGTGAGCAACATAAAACCCCAACTCCCAGGAGGACGAACAGCCAAAAAGTGGACAAAGGGAGACAGCAGTTAGTGTAAGACATGAAAGAAATAATAATTCATAAATTATCAAGGGTTCGTGAGGGAGGGAGGTTGGGAAAGGGAGGGAAAAATATGAGGAACTGATACCAAGGGCTCAAACAGAAAGAAAATGTTTCAAAAATGATGATAGCAACGTGCGTAGAAATGTGCTTGACACAATGGATATATGTATGAATTGTTGTAAGAGCCTCTGAGTGATACGATCTTCACTACAATCAATTTTAGAAAATGTCCTTCCTTTTTGCATTCCTTGTTGTTGGCTCCTCATATGCCTAAGAAACCCTTGTCTATGAAGGTTCATCTATCGTGGATTTCATATACCACAAAGCACACAAAAACAGAAAGCAAGGACACAAAAAAACTAACAATAATAACAAAATAAAGCAGAGAAGAACCTCAATCCAAAAGAAAGCAGAAAATATTAAAAATTATAACACGTTTAAAATAATAGTCAAAAAGGAAATCAAATGATAAGGTGTTACATTTTAATTTCACTACATCTGCCATGATCCATGGTTCAATGTGCTCTGCATCATAACAAGGGCTTTCACATCCCTTGTCTATGTTCAGAGTGTTATTGACCATTGTGAACCAAAATGTCATATGGTTCCTTAGGCTGGGAATAACAAAATTAAGAGGAGTAACATTGTATTCATTACCACAAAGAATATTTCAGGATCTATCTTGAAGTACAATGCTGTCTCTGATAGGATTATATCTACCCATCTTCAAGGACATGCAATCAATACAACTATTGCACATTTTCAGGCACCAACCACGAAAGCTAGTGATGAAGAAATTAAGGAATTCTAATATCTTCTGCCTGAAATCGAACAAACATGTAATCAGGATGTGTTGATAATTATTGGCTTTTGAGGAAGAAATGGTTAGAAAACATGGTTTTAGTAAAATAAACAAAGCTGAAGATCATATGAAAAAATTAAGCAAGAACCACTTATTCATAGTAAGTTCCAGCTGCACTGAATGCATTAGGCAAAAACAAGGATACAGGAATGGATGGAATACCAACTATGACTATACACATGGATTTCTCCAAATGGAATACACAGAAACCATATCGACTACATCTGTGGGAAGACACAATGGAGAAGCTCAATATCAACAGCTAAAACCAGGCCACAAGCTGACTCTGCAACAAACCATTAATTACTGATGGGCAAGTTCAGATTAAAGCTGAAAAAAAATGGAAACAAATTTGTTCTTGAGATGTTCTGTGAGTTCAGGAGTGATAAACTGAAAGTCGTATTTTGACTTTTTTCGATTTGTTTCCAAAACTGATGAAGCAATGGAAGCACTTACTCATCTATTCCAGGAAACTTGGAAGACAGCTACTAGACCAACTGACTGGAAGAGGTTCATATTTGCATTCATTCCAAAGACAGGTGACCCAACAGAATGCTCGCAATTGAAATCGAAATTTTATGAGAGATCATCCAACAATGACTGCAGCAGTACATTGACAGAGAGCTGCCAGAAGCTTCAGGCTGGATTCAGAAGATGTAGAACAGGGATATCTTTTGTGAAGTAGATGGATCTTAGCTGAGAGCAGTGGCTACCATAAAGATGCTTTGTTGGCTACCATAAAGACGTTTTGTTGGCTATGCTAAGATATTCGACTGTGTGGCTCATAATAAACCATGGATAGCTTGAGAAGAATGGGAATGCCAGAAAGCTACATTGTGCTCATTTGGAACCTATAAGTGGATCAAGAGGCAGTTGTACAAACAGAATAGGGAAAGAATCAGGAAAGGTGTGCATCAAGGTTGGATCCATGACCATATTTATTCAAATTCTATGCTGAGAAAATAATCAGAGTGTGGGAAACAACCGGGAAGAGAGTGTACTCAGACTAACTCAACAATCGCATGTTAAGGAGTCAGGGAGCCCGGGGTTCCCATGGAGGGAGACCTTCACGTTCGTGAGTTGGAGGTGCATTCCAGTTACATTCTCCTAAAGAGTCATTCCCCTCACTGCCTCCCCCATAATAATGCCAACTTTGACCTGTTGTTTGTAAGCACCTGGTTACTACTCTATAGCTTGAAGGGCAACTGCTTGAAGGCTACTTGCCTGCAGGTTGTCTGCTATCGAGAGCAATCAGATCCTATTGTCTATCCCACCCCTTCTGATAAGGATCACAGATTATTCCTCTGCAGAAGAGTTCAAACACCTAAGTTTCAGCCAATTCCTGGAGGACCAAGTTTAGGCTGCCAGCTTGAATCTAGCTAGCACCTGTCCATCTTGTTACGTATGTACCTGTGACTTGGATGCCTATAGCACCTCCCCTTCCTATAGCGTGTACACCCCTAGCTCATCCTCCTCATGTTACGTGTATCCCTCTAATACAACCCCTTACATATGTGCTTACCATGACTTGCATGCCCAAGATTATTTTAAGGCCGTGAGAGAATACACTACTCACTTATTCTGGTTCTGGCTCCCTGAAGTGATGAATGCTTGCATGCCTTGTCTCATGTCTCTTTAATTAACCCATCAATTACACAGCCATTCAGTTGTGTCCAATTACACAGCCATTCAGTTGGACCCATTCAGTTGTGGAGGTTGGTTCCCCACATCAGAGAAACTGAGTTATATAAAGAAAAATGTGGGAGCAGGACTGAAGGAAAACTTATTTACATATTTTAAATCATTTTATTGGGGGCTCGTACAACTCTTATCACTGTCCATCCATCCATCCATCCATCCATCCCTCCATCCCTCCATCCATTGTGTCAAGCACTTTGTACATTTGTTGCCGTCATCATTTTCAAAACATTTTCTTTCTACTTGAGCCCTTGGTATCAGCTCCTCATTATTCTTCCCCCCCCCCATACTCTCTCCCTCACAAACCTTTGATTATTTATAAATTATTATTTTTTTCATCTCTTACACTGACCGATGTCTCCCTTCACTCACTTTTATGTTGTCCATCCCACTGTGAGGGGGGTTATAGGTAGATCATTGTGATCTGTTGCCCCTTACACCCCCACCTTCCCTTTACCTTCCCAGTGTGGCAACTCTCAATATTGGTCTTGAGGGGTTTATCTGTCCTGGATTCCCTGTGTTTACAGCTCTTATTTGTACTCGTGTACACGCCCTGGCCTAGCCAGAATTGTAAGGTAGAATTGGGGTCATTATAGTGGAGGGTGGGGGAACGAAGCATTAAAGAACTAGAGGAAAGTTGTATGTTTCATCGGTGCTATACTGTACCCTGACAGGCTCATCTCTTCCCCGTGACCCTTTTGCAGGGGATGTCCAATTGTCTACAAATAGGTTTTGGGTGTCCACTCAGTGCCCTGCCCCTGTTCACATTGACATAAGTTTGTTCTGGATCTTTGATGCCTGATACCTGATCCTATCGATACCTCATGTTCACACAGGCTGGTGTGCTTCTTCCATGTGGGCTTTGTTGCTTCTCAAATAGGTGGCTGCTTGCTTATCTTCAAGCCTTTAAGACCCCAGGCGCTATATCTTTTGATAGCTGGGCACCATCAGCTTTCTTCACCACATTTGCTTATGCACCTATTTTCTCTTCAGCGATGTTGGGAAGGTGAGCATCATGGAATACCAGGTTAATAGAACAAAGTGTTCTTGCATTGAGGGAGTACTTGAGTGGAGGCCTAATGTCCATCTGCTACCTTAATACAAAACCTATAAATATATGTACATAGTTCTATTTCCCCATCATATATATATAAACATATTTACATATGTACATGCCTGTATTTAGACCTCTATGAATGCCCTTTGCCTCCTAGTTCTTTCCCCTATTTCCTTTTACTTTCCTCTTGTCCCACTAGCATGTTCAGCATTAATTTGCATTTCAGCAATTCCTCTTGGTTACATTGCCCTTGATCAAGCCTACCAGACCTCCTACACCCTCCTCATCATCGATTTTAGATCACATATTGTTCCCTTGTCCCTGGATTTGTTAACACCCACTTCCTTTTCCCCGGCTCCCCCACTCCCATGTCCCCCCAGAACTGTTGGTCCCGTTGTTTTCTTGAAGGAAAACTTATTAAAAACCTGTAGTATGCAGATACACAACCTTGCTTGTAAGTGATCAGGACGTGAAGTACTTGCAACCTTCAGTATGAATTACAACTCAATGTAAAGAAAAATAAACTCTTGATAAGAGGACCAGTAGGCAACATCATGATAAATGGAGAAAAGACTGAAGATGTCAGGGATTTTATGTAGCTTCAATCCCAAACAATGCTCAGGGAAGCAGCAGTTAAGAGATCAAATGATACATTGCTTTGAGTAATTCTGCTGCAAAAGGCCAATTGAAAAAGTATGGGAAATCAAGGATAATACTTTGAAGACTAAGATGCCCCTGACCCAATCCACGTTATTTCCAATCACCTCATTTGCATGTGAAAGTTGGACAGGGGTTAAGGGAATCAGAAGGTGAGTTTATATGATTTATTGTGCTGATGCAGAATATTCAGAGTACCAAGGACTGTCAAAAGAAAAATCAAATCTGCACTGGGAAGGAGTACAGCTAGAATGCTTCTTAGAGACGGTGGCGAGACTGCATCTAATGTACATTAGACATGTTTTTAGGAAAGATTGCTCCCTGGAACAGGGCATCATGCTTAGTAAATTAGCAGGGTAGTGAAAAACAGGAAGACTTGAAACATGACTGACACAGCGGCTGCACTGATGGGACAAAACATAAGAAAAAGTGGGATGATGTCACAGAACTGGGCCGTGTTTCATTCGGCAGTTACCGGTATGAGTCTGCACCGACCTGTAGCAATTAACAACAACACTAGCAATACATTCAGACGCTACAGATTTTACCCTACAATAACAAACATCTCCTTTCCTCCCCCCCAAAATTCCAAAACTTCATGCATAGCTGAGAATATCAGACCTTTGTTAATTCACTAATGCCATACAAGTTGTTCCTGAAGAAATGCATCTATTTTAATACCTGGAGAGTACGATACGTTTGGGAAAAGGAATGCTTGCCCATTGTGAGTATTATTCTCATATTTTAAAGCTGCATTTGCTTTGTCTACACAAGTATAAGTCCGCACTTTTCTGATATAGGGTTCATCTCCTTTTAGCACATACCCCTTTCCTTCATTGTATATGGGAAATCTACCTTCATTTCTAGCTCCATGGATAGGCTCTCAAGGAGTTTAATATTCTAAGACAACCAGTCACCCTATGTGTTAAACTCGGGCCAGGGAAATATGAGCAATTTGCTAGTGTTTGCTAGTGTAAAATTCCTTTGTTCTTCTGGGTAGACTTAAATGATAAAAAAAAATTATGCACGTTTGTTCCTGGAAAACACCTTCTATGAGGAAATCTGATTTGAGAGTTGGGAAAACCTCTGGAAAACAGCATAGAGGAATGGAAAGACCCTTAGTTTTTGACCCAATTGGGTCATTGGGTCAACTAAACCTAAAGACCAATCTGCTTCTGAGTTGTCAGTAATTCAAGAAAATGTCTTTCCTTGCTCACTATTTAATGACAGTGATTGATACACAGATTTTTTATAGCCTGTTTGGACTGTGAGCATATGTGACAGCATGAGTGGAATACCACATATCTGGAATAATTCTCTCTAGGGAGATCTGCATGCATTTTAATATTATAACTCCAAATAATTCCAAGTGTTCTTAGTCAAAGTGATGGCTAACATTGGACATGTGTTTGGTGAGATATATTGGGACAAGAATACGTGGTGTGATTAACTGCTGTCTATGTTAACCCTATAAATTGATGATGAGCCTCTGACCCTATCTCTATTTGCATTTGAATATCCATATACAATGCTTCAGTCTTCCTAAAATGTTTATATCATTGAAACTTCCTTCATTGCATTGTATCATTCTCTAGCTCTCACGGGTGTATGCATTTATTCCTCTCTGACACCATGATGATTTTCTGGGGGAACTAGGGATCATAAGAGACTTCACATCAATGTGCTATATATTGATTATGGTGTCTACAAGGGTAAATGCATCTTTTCAATCCCAGGGAACTCTAAACAGCTAAAAATAGTTATTTTATATTGAGCATACTTTATGTTTCAAAAAAGCTGATTTTAAATCTCCATATACCTTCCAGAATCTAGATACTTGGCCTATTCAGTTGTGGAGTTGGTTGAATTATTCTATTCAACTGTGCTATTCTGTGGTACTTTCATGATTTGGTGCCAACTTGAGATTATGACGAGTGAAGGTGTGGAGTTTAGCCTATAATCAGGTTGCTGCTTGATGGCTTCATTTGGAGGTGCTAAGGAGATAAATAGCTCTCTGGAGGCGGGACACACACACAATCCTTGCTAGACATTCCTGTTGACAAGCCACATGTTAGAGCTCTGGAGTTGGAGGAGCCACGTAGAGACCCATGCCAGTGATGAGGTGCTTATACTGCCACTGGATCCACAAGACTTTCCACCCACTGGTCTGTGGTCTTCCTGCATTAGGCGTCATTGCATGTGTTGCATGAGCCTGAAGAGGAATTTATAGATTGGTATCAGACATAATGTCCAATATCAGATTTATGGACTTGGACTTGACCTGGCTGGGCTGTTTTCTTAATGTACCATTGCTGTTGTATAGAAAGCTCTTTTTATACACATAAGAGTATCCATTAATTTGTTTCTCTAGTCTACCCAGACTAACACGTGCTCTATTCTTTTTCCACAAGCAAGGGCTTCTTAGGGAGTTTGAGACTGATACATTCCAACACACAACCCTACCTTGAGATGCCAACAGACCTCACCACCAATATACAAGAGATTACTGCCCCCCCCCCCAAAAAAAGGAAAAAACTCCACTGGGCAGAGCTTAAGTTGTATGCATTTTTCCAAGTAGGCAAACATCTAGCAACTCACTCTCAGTTAGTGTACCCAGTGGCGTCACTTAAGAAGGTTCTCTCTGGTCATAGTGACGGTTTTTCTTAAAAGTAGTTTCGCTCAAACCTCTTTTTTTTTTTAAATTTATGATGGCCAGTTTAAGAGAACAGCATGCAACTATGAAATTTTGTTCCCTGTTCAGGAAAATGTACTTCAGAAACTGTTGTTATGTTGAACACAGCTTAAAAGGACAGTGTTATGAGAAAAATTCCAGGTTACAAGTGGTTTTCTCATTTCAAAAAAGGAGAAATGTCGATTGATGACAAGCCTCCTTCTGGAATGTCCATCAACTTTCCAAAGGGAAGAAAATGTGGACCAAATGTGTGAACTTGTGCTCAGAGAGGGACAACGGACCACTGAAGAGATGGGGAAGCTATCTGGACTATCTTGGAACTCGATTCAACGAATTTTAATGGAAGATTTGGGAATGAGAAGGGTTGCTACCAAATTTGTGCCTTGGGTTCTGATGGACCAGGGAAAAAAGCCTCGATGAAAACATGCTGCGTTTTGCAAGAGCAGCTCCAAAGTGACCCACACTTTTTCCCCAAGGTCATTCCTGGTGGCAAGATATGGTGCTATTCTTTTTTTTTTTTTTAAACATTTTTTCATTTATTTTTAAAAATCATTTTATTAGGGGCTCATACAACTCTTATCACAATCCATACATACATCAATTGTGTGAAGCACATTTGTACATTCACTGCCCTCATCATTCTCAAAACATTTACTCTCCACTTAAGCCCCTGGCATCACCTCTCTATTTTGCCCTTCCCTCCCTGCTGCCCCCTGCCTCATGAACCCTTGATAATTTATAAATTATTATTTTGTCATATCTTACACTGTCCAAAGTCTCCCTTCACCCACTTTTCTGTTGTCCATCCCCCAGGGAGGAGGTTATATGTAGATCCTTTAGATCGGTTCCCCCTTTTCACCCCACCCTCACTCCACCCTCCTTGTATTGCCATTCTCACCACTGGTCCTAAAGGGATCATCAGCCATGGATTCCCTGTTTCCAATTCCTATCTGTATCAGTGTACATCCTCTGGTCTAGCCAGATTTGTAAGGTAGAATTGGGAGCATTATAGTGGGTGCGGGATGAAGCATTTAAGAACTAGAGGAAAGTTGTATGTTTCATCATTGCTACACTGCACCCTGACTGGCTCCTCTCCTTCCAGCGAACCTCCGTAAGAGGATGTCCAATTGCCTACTGATTGGCTTTGGGTCTCCAATCCGCACTCCCCCTCATTCTCAATGATATGATTTTTTGGTTCTGATGATTCCTGATACCTGATCCCTTCAACACCTCGCGATCGCACAGGCTGGTGAGCTTCTTCCGTGTGGGCTTTGTTGCTTCTGAGCTAGATGACCGCTTGTTTACCTTCAAGCCTTTAAGACCCCAGGCACTATATCTTTTGATAGCCAGGCATCATCAGCTTTCTTCACCACATTTGCTTATGCACCCACTTTGTCTTCAGCGATTGTGTCGGGAAGGTGAGCATCATGGAATGCAGGTTATTAGAACAAAATATTCTTGCACTCAGGGAGTACTTGAGTGGAGGCCCAATGTCCATCTGCTACCTTAATGCTAAACCTATGCATATATACTCATAGATCTATTTCCACATCCTCATATATAAATATATTTACATAGGTACATGCCTTTATTTAGACCTCTATAAATGCCCTTTGCCTCCTAGCTCTTTCCTCTATTTCCTTTTACTTTCCTCTTGTCCCACTATCATGTTCAGCCTTCATTTGGGTTTCAGTAATTCCTCTCGGTTACATTACCCTCGGTCATGCCCTACCAGGCACATGGTGCTATTCTTACGACCCCCAAAGCAAACATCAATCAAGCAAGTGAAACCATCGTCACCTCACCAAAAATTGCTTCTAAAGTGAAAGCAAAGATAAAAACTGTGCTTATTTGTTTTCTTCCACCAGATCAGATTGTTCATCAAGCTCTCTGTTTAAAGGGTCTGAAAAGATAGCATCAGTGTGTAACAAAAAAGGCCTGATTTGTGGCAGATGGGGGACTGGTTTTGCCACCACAATAACGCACCTGCTCACACAGTCATCTCAAGTGTACCAGTTTTTTTGGGGGAAAAACCCAGGTTGCCTCTCTTGCCCCATGAACCTTACTCACCTGACCTCACTCCGGGAAACTCCTTTTTGTTTCTGCAAATGAAGAGGAACATGATAGGACATCTTTTTAATGACACAGAAGAGGTGAAGAAAAAAAATGAGAGAGGTGCTGTCAGCCATCCAAACAGATGACTTTGAAAAATGTTTCCAAGAATGGAATTGCAGAATTGACAAATATATTAAATGTGATGGAGAGTACTTTGAAGGTGAAAAGGTTGTTTTATTAAAAATTTAAATACATAACTTTGCAAAAATAATTCTGTTTCTTTTTTTGGGGGGGGGGGGGTGTACCTCCTTGTAAACAAAACAGAACTTTAAGCTTCCTGGCTTCACACCAAACCTGGCCCTCCAGTGTCTCAGGTATCCGCCTTATACAATTACTCAGATTGAGGTTTTTGTAGAAATTCTTGATTGCTCTCTGTTTCTCACTAGGTACATGCACTTCATTAGCAAGTTTACTTGGATCTACTTTCAAGAGGTATCCCTTACTATGGGTGGAATTCCTTAATTTTCCTACTAACCATGTTTCTATAACTCCTACCACCAAATGATTGAATAGCACTATGCAAATAGGGTACGTGTAACCCTATGAGAAGGGTTAATCAGTTTGGGTTACTATTTCTTTGACTATAAGCATGAACCATCTTGGAAGCAGCAGCAGTCCTCTCTGGAGTGGCACAGACCTCCAAGCCCAGATGCGCCAGAAAGTCACAGAGACTTAGTGGATCAGTTCTGAAACTATGTGATATGTTCTTCTGATATGACCGGAGACTATAGAACTGTGGGGTAGAGCAGCAGGTAGGTTTCCTTCCTGGCCAATAGAGCCAATTTCCTTGGGGCCATGCACCTGAGAAGCTTGGAACCAGAGAGACACTTGGCTGCTGACTCAGAAGACCACTGACTAGTTCATTAGTTTCCTAACTCTGACTTACAGTCACTAATTGACTTCCCTAGTGAACTGCCTTAATTTTGAATATTGTCTGTAAGTTCTGTGTGGTCAGTGCAATTAATTATTGAATTCAACATATAAGAGGGAATGGGAGGAAGTGCAGGGTTCTGCTATGTCACCAGGTGTCCAGTGATCTGCCAGGTCTGACCCTGGACAAGACCAGGACATTCCCTAGGGCTGGCCTAGGAATGCAGGGCAAGAAGATGGGTGAGGCAGGATCAGGAGGCAGGGAGAGGATCAGGACAGAAAGCAACTGAATGCAGGAGAGAGGAGAGACGGGGAGACCTAGGCCAGTGGAGACAAAGGAGAAAGTTAGAGAGAGAATTGGGAGAAGTTATCTGTGTGTGGTGAGCATTAGGGTCAAAGCAAGATGAAAGGGGAAGTGACTCCTCTGCTGCCATTGTGTCTGTCCTTCAGCTGCCCGTGGGATGGAAAGCAGGTACTTGGTCCCCTGTGTGTTCCCTCTGAGCTGGGCATGAGAAGCACAGCAGCCTTGGGGCAGCAGACCTTCCCCAGGAGGAAAGGCTCAGGTCTCTGCAGAGCCGGGGTTGGTGGGTCTGTGAGCTCTCTTGAGAGCACCACCCTTATCGGCCCTGGTGGTCCCTGCACCACAGTGCCTGTTCTTAGTTGGCCCCCAGTCCAAGGTATCAGACCGCCTTCGACTACCCAGGGCTCTTCTGAAGTTCCATGCAGGATGGCTCAATGTGGTGCTGGGAGGGGGTCAGGGCCTCATGTCGCCATACATGCCCCTGACCCCAGCCTTCTATATTCCTCACCTGCCTCAGGATGCCCTCTCCTCACTGCAGATGATCCACTTCTGACTCAGGGAGCCCAGCTTTCTCCTCCAGAAATTCCCAGCTCTTGTCTTTGAGCCAGAGGAGGGGATGTCATGATACAGCCAACACTGGGTCTCACTTCCCAACATGGTGCAGAAAAGCCCAGTGACATCCTGTGAGAGGGCAGGGAACCCTCTGGGAGGAAGGGAGAGGAGTGGGCCCATTACACAATGATGAAGGAGGCTCCATCAGGAAAGAGAGGCAGAAAAGCTTGTCTCAGTATGAATACCTGATCATGAGGTGACTTCACAGTACAGGGCACCACTGTATGGTTCAATGTAGCCTCCGAGGGGAAGCTGGGCACTGTGTGCATACCCTTTGTCCTGGGGAGGAAAGGGGAGCCCTGATTCTGTAAGCATTTTCAGGAGAGGGCATGCCACAGAAGCTTGGGTGAAGAGGAGTGGAAGAATGGTGGAGAACAGGGCAAAAGGAAAGCAGGGACCTCACAGCACAGAGAGGAGAGGGGATAGTGCAGGTTATGTGGTTCTCGCAGATGACATGGGCAGCATCCTCCTGCACTGTCAGGGGTAGCTGAAACTCCCTATGGTAACACAAGGCATAACTGACCTCATCTCAGTAGGCTTATCCAGAGAGGGTGTGCACAGAGGCTTTCTGCCCACACACATCTCCTCTGGCTCTAGTCCTTTCACGTCGTCCATCTCCTCTTCAGCCTTCATCTGCAATGAAAAGGAGGAAACATAAATCAGGAAGTGTGAATCTGGAGGGCCCGTCCCCCTCAATTCCAGTATCTCCCACAAAACGCCTTACCACCTGTCTTTTGTCACCACCCTAATGAGCCCTGCCTCCTCCCTTTCCCAGTGTGCTCTGGCGACTGCTTCTCACTTGATTTGCTAAGCGGTTCCTGCTCTGCACGGTGACATCCTTCTGCTCCATGTTGGCCAGGCCAACCAGCTGGTAGCGTCTAGAGTTGCTCGAGGTGAAGGACAAAAGCTGTGGTGAGAGAAGAGGCTCCAAGAGGTGACATCTGCAACACATCTGTCCTCACCCCAGCTGCCTCATCCTCACCACCACACCCAGCATCAGCAAAACCCAAGGCCTCACTTTGGGGATGTTCTCTCCTTGGATCTGAAGGAATGAAATCATATCCTTTCTACCATTTAGTCCCATTTCAGTACCATGGTGCATCATTTCTTCAATAACACAAGACAAGGGGTCAGTCAGGTGAATGAAAGGGCACAACTGAACCAGCCTCAGCACCAACACTTCCCTAAATTACTCTCTAACCATCCCTCCCACAAAGATCACTCAGCATTCAACTGCCCTAGAATGACTGCTGTCACCTCTACCTGGATCTGAGTGGATTCTCAGAAGGTCATGAGCTCTCTGGCAGCCCTCATCTCCTTTCATCGTGGCCACCTACAGAGACAAAGATGGGAATTAGTGGCTGGGGCCTCAGGTGGTAGGAGAGTAATTGTTGATGGAAGAAATGGTGATGAATCTATGTGTTGACAACACACCTCTTGAGTCAGCATTTCTTTGAATAGTTTCCCATTTTCGGTTATCAGCTCTTTCTGCACAGACTGGGGCACACCAGAGGGGATGTCAAAGAGAGGCTTCTGCAAAGAAGACAAGATATTTGGGTATCAGTACTTTGGAAACACAACTTCAAGCAAAACACCCACTCAAAGCCTACCCAACTGCTCCTAGCTAGCTTTGCCATGCCCTGACACACAACTTATTAGTATCCTCATCCCAAATCTTGCTGTTGACATTCTTCAATGGCCCTGCATTTTCTCATAGTAAAATTCATTGAGAGCTACACGAGGCCCAAATCCCTGATCAGCTTGAATCTTCCAGCTTACTTAAAAAACAACAACAAAAAAATTTTTGTTGGAGTCTCTTACATCTCTTATCGCAATCCATACATTCATCCAGTGTGTCAAGGACATTTGCACATATGCCGCCGTCATCATTTTCAAAGCATTCTCTTCCCACTTGAGCCCCTGATATCAGCTCCCCATTCCTTCCACCTCCCTCCCACGCCCTCCCTCCTTCATGAACCCTTGATAAGTTATAGATTATTTTTTCCATATCTTACATCATCCGCTGTGGCCCCTCACCCATTTTTCTGTATTCATTCCCCTGGGAGGGGGTTCTAGTTGGATCCTTGTGATCAATTTCCGCTTTCTCCCCCCATCCTTCCCCAATCCTCCTGGTATCTCTACTCTCCTTGTTGGCCCTGAGGGCTTTATCTATCCTGGGTTCACTGTGTTGTGGGCTCTTATTTGTAGCAGTGTGCATGCTCTGGTCTAATACAATTTGTAAGGCAGAATTGAGGTCATGATAGTGGGGGGGGGCAGGAAATATCAATGAACTAGTGGAAAGTTGTGTGTTTCATTAGTGCTAAACTGCACCCTGACTGGCTCATCTCTTCCCTGTGACCCCTCTGTAAGGGCATGTCCAATTGTCTACAGATGGGCATTGGGTCTCCACTCCAATCTCCACCCCTATTCACCTTGGTTATGGTTTTATTCTGGGTCTTAGATGCCTGATACCTGATCCCATCGGCACCTTATCTTATGCCAACTTGGTTGTCACCCTGTGTTCTTACCTTGTGTGTTAGACAGGGTTCTCTAGAGAGATAAAACCAAATTGCTGATAATTTAATATATTTGTTTATAAAGAAAATTAGATATATAACAAGGAATTAACTGTTAAATCACATACAGTTAAATATATAATACAAGAAAGAAACAGTTAAATTATAAAGCACTACAAATGGCTCAATTCAACTCACTGCCGTGAGAGAGATGTGAGAGACAAGCAGTCCTTCCAGTCCAATCTGCTGCCGGATCTTCCTCTATTTATAGAGAGAGCTAGGCTATGTCAGCACAGCAGCCAATCAGAAGGCAGGTCACCAACTGCCAGCCAGGTCACCAACTGCCAGTCCCCAACTCCAGCAATGTCTTAAAGGGACCTCAACTTACAGCGACACAGTCCACAGGCTAGGGGTTCCACAGGTAGTGTAGCCTTTAAATTGAGGCACAGGACAAGCAAGGCAGCCGCACACTGGTCCGATGATCAAAGAGCGAGAGACAAGAAAGGCGAGACTCACCAAAGCATTTATCT
>NW_022103942.1:1070221-1072211 GCF_000313985.2 Echinops telfairi | reverse complement strand
ACTCTAATTGGTGGGCCTTCGAAACACTTTGGGTCTCCTGGAACTAGTGTCAGTTCCGAGCCAGTGTCCAGTAATCCCCGAAAAGTTTGATTATTTCCTTTCCCCAAATTAACAGTTACTCTTGTGAAAGGCCGCAGGTCCCTTTGGGGAAGGGAAGAAGAAAGACTAACAGTATAGACCTTCACTGATGTAGCAGGGTCCTCCTTCAAAGGGACCCAGCCTCCCCCTCATTCAAGAGGTTGTGGGTCTGTACACTGGCTCAGGTCTGTGAATTGATTGACCGATCATGACTGTCTATTCTGCTGTTCACCTGATCTACCATTCTTTTGCCTGTATGATCATGTAAATATTTAGTAGGTTTCCCATCTATTTCGTTCCTAGGGACACCGTGGCTAAGTAGCCAATGCCATAAGTCCACACGAGGCAGGTTGCTCTGATTACTACGGAAACCTTGTTGTCTATTATAACCATGCCCACCCTGTCTCTGTTGATTCAGTGCTGACACCTGCCCTCTACCATCACGGGAACCAATTAGCCCCATTGTGGGCAAATGTCGGAGTTCGCTTAGGGCAGTGCCCACTGTTAATCCTGGTGCACATAAAATAGCAATTACAGGAGTCTTCAGAGATGCTGGGGCCCACTTCACAAACTTGTTCCTTATGGTTGTGGTAAAGGCTATGTCCTCAGGACACCCCCTTTTTGTGTCTATGGGAATATCCTTATAGATCCATTCCAGCATCCCAATTTCTCTAAGCTTTTGGATACCTTCCTCTACAGTGTACCAAGGTCGGTCAGGTACTTCAAGTTGGTCCAATCTAGGCCCTCTGGCAGTCCATGCTTCCTTGAACCAACCAAATAAAGAATTAGATCCTCTTTTAACCTCTCTCGCAGAGACATTGAAAGAAGAGTCTGTGCTTAGGGGTCCCATATCCAGAAACTCAGACTGGTCTAATATTATATTTCGTGCACCAGTATCCCACACCCTTAGTAACCATTCCCAGGGATATTCCCCAGGCTTCTGCTTGTACGTATTTGAAAACTCGAGCAGACCTTTATGAGTATAGCATGCTTCTTCTTGGGTAATCATCTCAACCTCACCTTTGGGAGCTTTCTGAGACTTCATTTTAGTGACAGGTCTAGCAGAAATAATGGGTGGTGAGGGTGTTTCCTGGGTGCCCTTAGCAAAATCTTGTAAGGCATCTCTCTCAGTCAGTGCTATTGATGCAGCCCCACCTGGCATATTAATTTGCATGGTTTGGCTAATCTGCTCAGGTGTGGATTGTGAATTAATACTTTCAGCTGGGAAGAGTGGATCTATTGACTGGGGTGGGTCAATTGTTTCTAAAGGCTCAATATCCTCCTCTTCTGGATCATCAGCCCATAGGTTCCCATCCCATGTTTCAGGGTCCCAACTTTTCCCGATCAGTGATCTCACTTTGGCTTTAGACACTGCTCTAGATCTGCAATTCATCTGCCGTTGTAATTCAGCCACTCGTATAATGAGACTCTGGACCTGATTCTCAGCAATGTCTGCTCTTTTACTAGTGGAGAGTAGGCTCTCCTTTGTAGCACAGATGGAAGTTTTTAAATCCATTAGTCTGCACTTAAAGCACGCTTTTGAGGCTCTGAGATCATCCCTTTCCTTAATCACACTGTCCATTGTAAGAAGGACCAGCCAACCAGCTTCCCTATACTTGTCATCCTTACAAAACTCCTGGAAAATATCAAATATACGATCACCCAGAGCCTCTCCTTTAACCAGCACCTCATCTATAGGTGGTGCTACTTTAGGTATTATTTTTGCTATCTCACACCATGGATTAGGAGGAGTAGCAGACTTATCCATGGTTTGGGATGTTGAAGTAGTATCACTAGTGTTAAGGCTAATCAGGCTGGCGAGCCAATTTAAGAAGCCCATATTTATGATTTTATTTCTCTAGAAGCACTCCTGGTACCAAAATGTGTTAGACAGGGTTCTCTAGAGAGATAA
>NW_022103942.1:1040838-1069766 GCF_000313985.2 Echinops telfairi | reverse complement strand
AAGCAAGGCAGCCGCACACTGGTCCGATGATCATCAAAGAGCGAGAGACAAGAAAGGCGAGACTCACCAAGGCATTTATCTCTCTGCCCTTCAGTTAATCCCACTTGTGTTTATCGGCCAGGCTGGCACAATAAACTATCTCACCTTGGTTAAAATATAGTAAATGTTGAATTGACCCTGGGAACAAATTCAGCAGCCAATTCCTGCCACACATCATGTCAAATGGAGTCTTGGAGCATAAGAAAGGAGGTGAGGGGCCATTATCATGATGGAATTATAGCTTAACAAGAAACCCAACCATGAATCCCTTTCACACCATTTGCAAAGTTTCGATATACTCCTTTTCTTCCAAATAACCAACTTCAATTTTTGTAACATGCTCCTCCTTTCCTGTGTCTTTGGGAGAGCCTTCTTTATACAGACCCCGACTAACTCTCTGACAAGGACTCCAGAGGCTCTGCTCAATCCCTGTCTCCTCCTGCCACCCTCAGTTTGAACTAAACTACAGCCAAGCAGTGGGTAGCTGCTTGTGAGCAGCTTACACCTTTGTAGACAATCTTTCCCTATCTCCCTACCTCCTGCCTGTTTCCCTTTTCATTACTTCTCCAAACATGCCTTTAGATGAATCAAGGATGAAAAGAACTTTAAGAAAAAGCACAATTTACCAGCTCCCCATGCCCCAGCAAAGTTCTTAGTGTCCCCACCAGGTATGAGCACAACCCAACCCACTCTGTCTCCCCTGAACATTACATCCATTTTGCCAGGACTGTGATCTTGGAGAAACTCCTGATGATTCCACCCTGCCTGTTCCCCTCCACTCCTGCCTCCGGGTCTTTTCTCTCTATATATATTACCTTGGGTTTGATCGCCTTTACGACAATTGTCTTCCTGCTTGTACCCTGTTCCCCCAAAAGTAAGACATCCCCTGAAAATAAGACCTAATTACAGTTTTGCCTCTCGCTGAAATATAAGGCATCCCCCCCGAAAATAAGACCTCCCCAAAAATAAGGCCCTCAGAAGCTACCGTAACTCTGGACTCTGGACCACAGCAGCAGGCGCCGCCATGCAGCTCACTGTTGCCCACAGCGCAGCTGGAGCAGACAGGAAGTGTGAGGTCTCTTTTAATAAAACAATAAAACAAAAAACAATAAATGTGTACCGTATTCTTCTTTGTGGAAAAATAAGACATCCCCTGAAAATAAGACCTAGTGCATCTTTTGGAGCAAAAATTAATATAAGACACTGTCTTATTTTCAGGGAAACAGGGTATGTTGGGATGGAATAGAGGGTGCTGTGGCAATGTAGATAGAAAAGCTATAATAATATTTCCTCAACCAGTTACCTGTTCCTATCATTCTTCATTTTACCAGGATGTAGAGTAGAAGAGGAATGACAAAGTGAAATCTAGTGTTACATATTTCACTTGGTCATGCATGCTACCATGCTGTCTGGTCACTTACTGTCTTAATCGAGTACTGACATAGGCATGACACATTGCCTTGTTTTCACTTTGCTCCTGGCAGGGTATCAAATAGATGCCAAGACAGACTTGTTCAGAGTAGTTGGGAAACCTCATTATGGGAAAACCCCAGCATCTTGCTGTTTGTTTTTTTAAAGTCACCTCCGCGATTGTACCCTGAAATTCAAAACAACATATCAATAATCTGAATGCCAGGAAAAGTCCTGGTGTGGGTGTGGTGACATAGATGGTAAAAAAGTATAATTCATATTTATAATATAAACAGAAATATATCACTGCGCTACCAAGGCTTAAATAGTTTACTATGATTTCACTTTCTGGGCTATGAGATTTAGGGAGTGTGTGAATTGCAAGGGAGAACAAGCACAGAGGAAAAGGTTTGAGCAGTGAGTCCATTGGGAGCTGGTAGTCCCTTCTTGTGGTAGTTACAACATTTCATGTGAACTTGATAAATATGTTTAGGGGTGAAGTCTAGACTGTCAATCAGGTCACAGCCTGATGATACCTCCTTGTAGGCATGGCCTTCTCATGAGGATCCTGGGAACTTCCTCTGTCTCTGGCGGTAGACCACACACTCTCTCTGCTTCAAATTCCTGTTACGGAGACACACTCAAAGCTGGAGGACCATGTGGAGACCCGCGCCAGTGCTGAGATGCTTCCACCGCCACTGGATCCACGAGACTTTTCACCTACCAGCCTGTGATCTTCTTGCATTTGGCATTGTTGCATGTGGCTGATTGAGTCTGCAGAGGAATGTATAGACTAGCATTGAACATATGGGCTAATATCAGGCTTATGGACTTGATCTGCACTGGCCTGGGATATTTTCTCAATATACAATTGCTCTTTGATATAAAGCTCTCTCTTACACACATATGAGTGTCTCTGGATTTGTTTCTCTAGTCAACCCAGATTAACACATGATGGTACTGGGAGTGGGGTTTTAGAGAAACAAATCATGACGATGGAGAGTGGATGCTTATTTGGCTTCTGACTCGTGGCAGTTAGGCTACTTTGGTTAGCCAGAGGTCACATATGGCCACATTGTTTACTTGATTGTTTTCTAGAAAAAAAAACATGGAAGTTTTGATTATATTCTTTGATTGTTGTCTTTGGTGATTCCTGTTTGAAACGGTGAAAATGACTGTGATACATGTATCTTTTGAGCTCATTGGGCAAACTGGCCCCTTGAAGTCTGAGACCATGCTGCTTAGTCAAAATGTCTGACAGGAGGTCAAATTGACTTGCAGAAGGCCCCACCCTGGATTAATGCAGGCAGCGTGCTAAGGCATATGAATGAGATAGTTTAGAAAGGATTGAATTTGACTGTTTTAAGTTTAAATAAATAAGTATAGTTTAGATAATTTAGATAGGATAATTTAGAAAAGGATTGAATTTGACTCTTTCAGGAATTGAGTTTAGGATCTGGCTTTACTAGGTTTATACTGATTTTTTCTGCCTATTGTTATTGATATAATTTGTGACAGAAATGATTATTGGGAAGTAAATTAGAGAGTTTGTGTGGGATTATAAAGAGACTTTTCCCCTGCTTCGTCTCCCCCAAAGACATGCCAAACATTAGGGACCTTTTGCTAGCATATGGGGGGAGGTCAGATGCTCACAGACATCCTCCCTGAAGGCAGTCAGTCACCAGACTATGGTAGGCCCCGCTCCCTGCTGCTAAGGACAATAGGCTACTACCCTCTAGAGGCCTGCAGTCATTGACTTGGTTCCTGTAGGTGGATTTTTACACCTTACTGATAATGGTGCCAGGGAACAGGTCAAACCGGCTCAGTTAGGTTGCCATCCTGAATCTAGAATCCGCCCATCTTGCCACATGTATACCCCCAATCCCTCTTCTTCCTATTGCATGGATACCCCTAAACTACCTCCTTCCATTACTGTATTACCTATAGCACAACCCTTTCCTGTGACGTATGTCTTCACCTGTGATTAGGGGGCTTGCATGTCCCCAGAAGATATAAAAGCCTTGGTTAGCATTAAATATCGCTCTCTCTCCACGTGGACCACCAAGTGAGGCTGAGGTGAACATTGCTACCATGAATTGTATCTGACTCCGTTATTTCAATCTCTTTTCTATCTCTCATGTTCTTTATGACTTTACTATAATCTTTACTTATTATTGCTGTACAATTGCGCCTACGGGACCCGAGATGATGTGCTAGGGGCAGGCAAGTTTGTAAGCTTACTTGCCTTCAACTATTAAATTGGATTTTTTAATGTGTGTAGGCGACCCCTGCAAACAAGGCTCTGAAAAAATAAGCCCCACCCAGTGTCTTGAGTGCTCCAGCCATTCAAATTTGAAGAGACGTGCCTAGGGGACTGTTGACAGACTGAAGAGAAAAAAGGAACCCTTTGACTTTTTCAATATTGAGCTAGTGGTCTGTACCTGAAGCTTAAAAACTTTGGAAGCATGAAGAAACTCTCCTCTCTAGGACTGAATGTTGAAGGGAGTCTGTGGGCAGCCCGAAACACTTGCTAGGTGACCACCTGGATCCACTTTTTGAGAGGAAGTGGCAAAAGTGCAGCAGTAAAAAGACGGGTTGAGTCTGGCCACAGACACTCGCGGACCTGTTTCATAGGGTCTAGAGGAGAAGATGAGAGTGGGTTGGCTGATCTGAAGTTTAAAGGGTTTTGTGGAACCTGAGCCTATGGCGGGACGTAGGGCATGGGGGCTAGGGTTGTTGAGAATTCGTGACAAGGCCCATAGTTTAAAGGCAAGGTGACCACTAGGCACCCTGGTGAGGCTAAGTAAGGTGGCCCACATTGAGTTGACCAGAACCTGACCAGATGAAGATAAGATTTTGACCCTGGGAATTGGTGCATTTTGCTGCTGACTCTATGAACATTCTGTCCTGATTTGACTTTGCTTAAAAATGCGGACTTACAAGGTTCCAACTGGAATAAGGATCTTCACATCAAAGAACATGCTTCTCTCCTCAGAGCACTGGTCTGATATAAGTGGGCAGTATAGATATTGGATAAACAAAATTGGGGGGATGAAGGCATGAAGTGGCTGGCTTACAAAAGTTCATAGGTGGGAGAATATGTTTATAGATTTATAAGATTGTGGTGTAGGTGTTCATATAACTGCAATTCTTAAGCATAAAATGTTTTTATTTTGTTGCTTTTAGAGTATTATGTTTAAAGGGGGCTGACATGTTTTGAATTGTATGAATTTTAGTTTTATCCTGCTAGGCACAGAGATGATTTTACGATTGTCCTTGCTTTAAAATGTATATATGGCTAAAGAGTTGTGTAAAAGTGTCATGTTGACAAGAATTGGTCTGAGTTATTAAATTTCATATCAACTTGATAAATAAGTCTAGGGGTGGGGTCTAGCCTGTCAATCAGGTCACAGCTTGATGATGCCTCCTTCTGTGTGTGTATTCCCTCTGGTGGTCGGGGCCATAATTTTAGCTCTGATGTCTCAAGAAGTGAGGCTTTCAAAGGGGCTGTGGGGGTGGGACTTGTGACTGGGTGGCACTGCATTAATCAGAGTTTTTCATCATCTGAAACAATCTCTGACTCCTGAGAGAGGCAGTTCAGGCACTGAGTGAGGAGAAAGTAAATGTGCGTGTGAGAGTGTGCCAACATTTCAGTGAGGGAAGTACAAGACAGAAACACACACACACAAATACACAGTCAGGTCAAAGCTATATATTTTAAAATAAACGTATACTGCGAAAATTTTTCTAAACACATTCATGTGAATTTTTAACAAGTAGTTTTTAAAAAGCATTTTATTGGGGGCTTATACAACTCTTATCACACTATCCATACATACATCCATTGTGTCAAGCACATTTGTACATTTGTTGCCATCATCATTCTCAAAACTTTTGCTTTCTACTGGAGTCCTTGGTATCAGATCCTCATTTTCCCCGAAACCTTGATAATTTATAAATTATCTATTATTTTGTTATGTCTTACACTGTCCGAAATCTTCCTTCACCCACTTTTCTGTTGTCATGGAAGCACACAAGCCTGTGTGATCACTGGCATTCCATGATGCTCACCTTCCCGACAGGATTGCTGAAGACAAAGCAGGTGCATAGCAAATGTGGTGAAGAAAGCTGATGGTGCCAGGCTACCAAAAAATAGAGCATCTGGGGTCTTAAATGCTTGAAGGTAAACAAGCGGCCATCTAGCTCAGAAACAACAAAGTCCACATGGAAGCACACTAGCCTGTGTGATCATGAGGTGTCAAAGGAATCAGGTCACAAATAGTTTTTTTATTAGACATTTTCGAATTTTTCTATCAACAGATGTTAGGTGCCATTGAATTGGTTCGGACCCCTAGTGACCCTATGCACAACAGAATGAAACACTGCACTGTCCTGTGCCATCCTCTAATTGTTTCTATGCCTGAGTCCATTGATGCAGCCACTGTGCCAATCTTTCTTGATGTCCTTCTTTAGGGACTGGTCTCTACTGACAACATATCCAAAGTTTGTAAGGGAAGTCTTGCTACCTTTGCCTCTAAGGAACACTCTGGCCTGACTACTTCCAACATATATTGGTTTGTCCTTTTAACAGTTTATGGCATTTTCAATATTCTTCTCCAACACCCCAATTCAAATGCATCGATTTTTCTATGATTTTCCTTATTAAACATCCAACTTTCATAAGCATATTAGACAATGGAGAATACCATGTCTTGGGTCAGGTGCATCTCAGTCCTCAAAGTAACATCATTGATTTCAAAACTCTGAAGAGGTCTTGTACAGCAGATTTACGCAAGACAATGCATCTTTGGATCTCTTGACTGCTGCTTCTATTAGCATGGACTGAAATCCTCGACAACTTCAATATGTTTCTCCATTTATGATGATGTTACCTATTGGTCCAGTTATGAGGATTTTGGTCTTCTTTATATTGAGTTGTAATTTATGCTGAAGGCAGCAATCCTTGACCTTCATCGGCAAGTGGTTCAGGTTCTCCTTATTTTGAGGAAGCAAGGGTTTGTCTTCTGTCTTAATTTACATATGAGTAATTGATAGTCTTTTCCACAGTCAGCCTCTGGCCTGGTTTTTGATATTGAGCTCCTGTACGGTCTCTTCACAAAGATGCCCTCAATTTGGTTTCTGTTTATTCCATGTGGGGAAGTCCAAGTCTTGTTGAAGGAGGTAATTGCTATGACCAAGTGATTTGTTTGGCAAGTTTCTTTTATATGATCTCCAGTTCCATTTATATCACTAAGACCATATTTTCCAAGTACTATTCCTTCCTGTTTGTTTCCAACTTTTGCCTTCCAATCACCAATAATTGTCAATGCTTTTTTATTGCATGCTTGATCAATTTCTGAGCGAAGATGTTGGTAGAATTCTTCAATTTCTGCATCACTAGATTTAGTGGTTAATGCATAAATTTGCATAATATTTGTATTTGGTTGGGTTTCCTGGAAGGCAGACCGATACAATTTTTATCACACAGAGTATTGTACTTCAAGACAGATCTTGAAATATCCTTTTTGACAAGAAAAACACCATTCCTCCTTATTGTGTCATTCTTGGCATAGCAAAGGATATGATTTTCTGATTCAAAATGGACAACACCAATCCATTTCAGCTCACTAATATCTGGGATATACATTTTTATGCATTTCCTTCTTGACAACCTCTAGCTTTCCTAGCTGACATTTTGTAGATTCCAAGTTCTGATTATTAATCAATTTTAGAAGGTTTTATTTTTAGTTGTTTTTTTTGTTCGTTGAGTTGTACCTCATCAGCAAATCAAGCTCCTGAAGGCTCCACTTCCACAGGCTTTACTCCTTTCATGCCGCCATTGTCGACTCTACTTTGAGAAAGCATCACCTTATCCATCAACTTTTGAGTACCTTTCCACCCAAGAGTCCCATCCTCTGACACTATCTACAAAAATGTTGCCCTTCTATTCCATAGGCTTTATGTATTTGACAATGTTTCTATGCTATGTATAATGGTCTCAGCTGCTACTTTTTCAGAAGTGGGCAGCAGATTCCGTCTTCCTTCAAACAACCATATTCAAAACATTTTGTTACTAACAGATCCTTGTGTACCATAAAAGGAGTCAGAATGTGCACTTGGAGCAGTGCTTGAGGCAGGGAAGCCTAGCCTCTGCTTTCAGTGAGAGTGCCCTCTTTGGGCACTCAGTAAAACAAATGCCACAGAATTATCTAATTACAATGATAAATGCTGTGGGAAAAGCGAAATAGTCTAGAAAACTCATGCAATGATTTCAGCTCCAGCCTGAAGTATGACGTTACTCAGTGAAATGCAATTTTCACCAGAATGTGTTGCAGCATTTAAAGAAGTTCTTGGCATTCTTTCCATTACTGCATAAATAATAGGCTTGAGTTTATTTATGATGTGGATTGGAAATAAAAACACCATTTTAACCAGCATGTACCAGGGAACCAATAGAGAGGTCTGAGGGGTCATACCCAATACCAACTATGTAGATCCCCCCGCCCCTCCAAAAAATGCACTTCAGAGGACACACTCAGGATACAGCTTGGGGAGAAAGGCACGTCTGACTACAGCACATGGGAGAAACAAAAAGGGATGGAGAGGGAGGGGAGGACATCCTGGCCCACCATGCCCTGAGGGACAATGTTCCTGCTCAGAAAAGACAACACACAGAGAGGACCATTGGGCTGGCCCCACCACGAGACACAATGTCCCTCACTAAGCCATAGTGCTGCAGGGGACAACACTGGAGACACAGTGTGGGAATTGTGCAAAATCTGACCCCATCTGTATGGGGAAAAATGCTAAGGGCATGCAACAAAGCAGCAAAGGGAGCAAAGTGATGAATTCCCCACGGAATTCCAAAAATAGACTTTGGAGACTGAGTGTGGCACCCCATCAGACTCGACTAGAAAACACTTGTAAAGGCCAACAAACAGATGTCAAACAATTTATAGTTTTTTCAGTTTTTGTCTGTGGCTTTCTTTTTGTTATTGTTGTTATTTTTTTGTTGGTCTTGAGTTCCCTTTTTTTTTTTTGGCTTTGCCTTGTTTTTGCGCTTATTAATGTCTCTGCATGTCTATCTAGATAAGATTGGCGGGATAAACAATTCACAGATGAAAAGAACAGGACCAATGTTTCTGGGTGGATATGGGAGAAGGGGAGGTGGGAGAAAGGAAGTGGGGTGGGGGCGGGAACCAACCCAGGGACAAGGGAACAACAAGTGAGCTAAAATCATTGGACAGAAGGGTGTAGGATGTCTAGTGGGGCTTAATCAAGGACAATGCAACAGTGAGGAATTACTAAACCCTAATGAAGGCCAAGCATGATGGTGGGACAAGAGGAAAGTAAAAGGAAAAAGAGGAAAGAACCAGGAGGCAAATGACATTTAGTGAGGTCTAAATACAAGCATGTACATATGTAAATATATTTATATATGACAATGGGGAAATACACCTATGTACATATATTAATAAGTTTAATATTAAGGTAGCTGAGGTACTTAATTTATTGTGCCAACCTGGCCAATAAACATGTTTGGGGTTAATGGAAAGGCGGAGGGATAAATGGCTCAGTGAACTTCACCTTTCCAGTTCTCGGGTTTCTTGCTTTGTGATGGTCGCACCAGGGTACAGCTGCCTTAGCAGTTCCCTGCTTCAGCTTGCAAGGCTGACTTCCTGCAAGACATCCCTGAGGAGAAGCCACATGGACCTACCCTGATGCAGCCCTGGGTGCTGGAGTAGCCATGTGGAGACCCCTGCCAGCGCTGAGATGCTTATACGTTCACTGATTTGGCTTTCCTCCTGTAGTTGGCATCACAGTGTGTGTTTTGTGAGATGGAGGAGGACTTTGTGGATTGGTGTAGGGCATATGGGTTAATGTTGGACTTGAAGGCTTGGGCATCACTTGGTGGGGATGTTTTCTTGACATGCACTTACCCTTTATATAAAACTCTCTCTTATGCAAGAGTTTCTGTGAATTTGTATCTCTAAAGTACCTAGACTAACACAGTAGCAGATGGACATTGGGTCTCTACTCAAGTACTCCCTCAACGCACGAACACTTTGTTCTAATAATCCGGCATTCCATAATGCTCACCTTCCAGACACAATCGCTGAAGACAAAGTGGGTGCATCAGCAAATGTGTCGAAGAAAGCTGATGGCGCCTGGCTATTAAAAGATATAGCATCTGGGGTCTTAAAGGATTGAAGGTAAAAAAGTGGCCATCTAGCTGAGAAGCAATAAAGTCCACACGGAAGAAGCACACCAGCCTGTGTGATCATGAGGTGTCAATGGGATCAGGTATCAGGCATCTAAGACCCAGAATAAAACCGTACCCAATGTGAATTGGGGGTGGTGGTGGTGGTGGTGCAATGCTCATCTGTGTACAATTGGACATCCCCTCACAGAGTAGTCACATGGAAGAGATGAGCCAGTCAGGGTGCAGTATAGCACCAATGAAACACACAACTTTCGTCTAGTTTGTCGGTGCTTCCTTCCTCTCACTATCATGACCTCAATTCTACCTTACAAGTAGGATTAGATCCAAACATGCACACTGCTACAGATAAGAGCCTGCAATAGGATAGATAAATCCGTAAGGGCCAGCAATGAGAGTAGAGATACCAGGAGGATTAGGGGAGGGTGAGAGGAGAAAGTGGAATCAATCACAAGGATCAACCTATACCCCACCTCCCAGGGGGACAAAGAACAGGAAAGTCAGTGAGGGGCGACAGATGGTAATGTAAGATATGAAAATAATAAACTATACCTTATCAAGGTTACGTGAGGGAGGGCGTGCATGAGAGGGAAGTGGAAAAATGGGAGCTGATATCAGGGGCTCAAGTGGGAAGAGAATGCTTGGAGTATGATGATGGCAGCATATGTGCAAGTGTGCTTGACACAATGGATGAATGCATGCATTGTGATAAGAGATGTAAGAGCCCCCAATAAAATATTTAATTAAAAAAACACCATTTATTGGGTCTGGGATTCAAATACTACAGCTCCCTTGATGGCTTTGGTTGAGAACCTTGGATGATGTGGGCTACTGGGGCAGTAGCAGCCATGCTGAGCATTACCTTTCCACTGTCAGTGCACTTGTTTCCCCAACTGCTGATGCCAATCAACACGGTGCTTTTCAAGGAATCATAACAGGGATTTGAACATTGTGCAATAGTCTGGTGGTCTGAGACCTGCCCTTTATGGATTCGTATTCTATATATTCCATGTGGAACTTAAAGAACTGCCAATAACAGGAAGGGTTGTGGGAATGAACAAACAAGCCCTCAGTACCTCTTTGAACAGAATTGCATCATCCCTGTCCCCCTCCCCCAATTCCTTTTTAGAGCTTGTTCGGTATTACTGGTTCTGCTTATTACCTTGTTTATTCCAGAACATACCAACTGGAGCTTAGGATCCAGCAGTTAGAAGAAACACTGTGGTAGTCACACCCATCTGCATAGTAGACAAGGTCCAGGAGAGGCCAAAGCATCTTTATTCCAGGACAAAAATGTGTGACGACAGAAATCAGGAAGCTTTTTGTATCAGCACCCAGGTCTTAGTTTTCACTTGTACTTCTGGATGTACATTCAATTTTCATCTACAATGAACTTGGATTGTGCAAAGAAATGTATCTGCATGAACTTACTTGGAACTAAAGAAAGAACAGGGCACTTTCCCAAAGATATTATAATTTATTTTAAAACGAAACCTTTTGTTTATTAGCACCAATTTCTTGCCACTTCAATGTTTATTTTATTTTATATCTTTTTAAAAAACTGTATATGCAACCTCTTAGCTATTAGCATACGTCTCTACTACCACTTCCTTAAAGTACTGCACTTTAATTGTACGCTGAGTCTCAGTGAGACAGTCGGTAGTATGAATGTGGACTTATTCATTTTAACATTGTAAATCTTGAGTCATTTTAGTATTGTAAAACCTTGGGTCAAATAATTCAAACCTTAATGGAGAGGCACTAAAGTAAAGAAATGGTAATGAATTGTTTGCATTAAAAAATTAAGAAAATTGTACTAAATTTGAATCATGCTTCAAGCTTGTTCGTGGTAATTTTATTCAAACATGTGCTGTAGTTTTAGAAATAAGAAAAAATATCAGACATTTGGAATTTAAATTGGGTTCCTTGGAGCCCATAAATCTAACTGCTGGCTCAAATGTTCTCCCCAGCTACTTCCTATACCACAATTCTGTTAATGTATACCTAATCATAAGACATCAACACTTGAATACATAATCTACAAAATATATAGTAAAGCTGGTAGTATTAAAAATATAGCTGTGATATCTATGTGTAGATAAATATATATAGTGGCTTTTCAAGACTGTCACCGTAACATAGGAACACTGCAACAAAGCAACACAATAGCACAGAGCTAACATTTATCCTAAATTTTCAGGAGTCTAGAGGAGATCTTTATACAATTACTGGCGTGAATTTTCTCTAAAGTGTGTGTTTTTGTGTATGGTATTATTATTTAAAATAAAAAGTGATACTTTACAAAAAATGTACATAAAGTATTGTATAATTTACAATGTTTTCATCTTGTGTGTGTTTATTGCTCAAATCTTTTTGAATTCACGATGGTTAAATAAGGTCTTAAAATAATGTAGATATTCTGTTAATAAAAGTGAAATATTTTAATGAAAAAATAAACTATATTCTCCTTTCCTGTTCTGTTCTTTCCAGAGAAGTGCAGAATACAGAATAGAGAATAGCAATTCAGTAAATTCTAATTCAGATTCTGTTCATTTATAATTTTAAAATTTAGGCAGAAGCCAGGTATGTTGCTTAAATTTGGCAATATTTATTTTATTTATGCCTTCCCTTTATACATAAATATTTTATATGTTAACACATGTATGTCTGTATATGAAAAGGAATTTGGTGAAGTCCTTACTTGGATTCAATTCTGATTTTAATTGCTGATAGTGCTTCAAAGTATTTAAATGACATATCACAGAAAATTTTCATAATCTCCACTTTTTATTTACCTGAGCCTGACTTCCCAGTTTGTCTGAATAGTTAAGGGTGAATGATTTTCTTTGGGAAATCTGGCAAGAGACAAGATTGTTTTGGAGCCAATTCCTTGGGCAAATCTGAGCTTCACTACCTACTTACAAGCCCCGTGACCTCTTACAAAATGACACATGACTCCATTGGACTTCAACTTCCTCATGTGTAAAATGTGAATGAGACAACACCCTCCTTCGTGACCAGCATGAAACACGTTAACTTTTTAAAGTGCCTTTCACATAGGAACCACTATACCCATTTGTTTGGAAATCGATAACTGAAACTCATTGTTCTTGTAATTTTGTTTAGACATAATAAAGCCAGTAACATTTCCCTTCACACTGTGCTTAGGCTCTTGCAATCATTCCTAGAGTAGGACCTAGTTGCGTTCATCCTTCCTCCAGGGAGCCCTTAACTGGCTAGTAGTATGTGGAAGGCTCAGCCCTCACACAGCTTTAGATGAACCACTGTGCGGGTGTGGACATACTACGGCCATGGGCATCCTGTGGTCATGAGCAGGCGCAGTCCTCCCAGTCAGTGGGACTGAGAGCTACTCAGTGTTGAGGTGAATGGCTCGCAGGGAGTGAGGACTTGGCTAAGTGTCACGAGCGGCGCAATCAATAATTACTTAACACTCTTAGACATTTTTGAATGCTCCGTTTATTCACTGCAAACACACATCAAACAATCTAAAAATATCTCAAACTACTAAGGATCTTAAAATCAACTTAAACTACTAGGTATAAGAATGTTAGGGCAAATAAAAGAGCATAAAGGCACCACACATTATTATTTCAGCATCATAGTCCCAGTAAGCATTGCCTTCATCGGTGTACTCACCCCGGGGTAGAGTTGGAGAGAGCAGGAGTTGATGTCTCCTTGGTTCCTAGCTCTCTGAAAAGTCAGTGTCTCTACCCAGGTTTAAATGATCTGTTTGGCTGGCTCTTTCACGTCACCAATGTCCAAGTCAAGGCTTATCGGGTTTCCCCACACTTCAGGTGCTGACGTCTTGGACCATCTGTTGTTTCTTGGCGATGGTCCAACTTCTTGCCTGGACCCTAATGTCACACTTTATTTTTTCTCTAAAATGGAGTTTCTTTTGTTTGTTTCTTTTGAGGTGGCTGAACATCTTGCAAGGTAGTTCAACGTCTTGCAAAGTAGTTCAACGTCTTGCAAAGAAGTTCTATGGTGCTCTCATCACTAAGAGAGAGAACCTTGTAGAGCCATACGCACACGGTGGGCAGTTACCCCTGTTAGTTACGTGCTAGGCTCCGCCCCCAAACGTCCGTTAACCGGCTCCTGACAGGCAGTTGGTGTTCTCAGGAGATAAGAATTGTGACATCAAGGTTTTAGAACTGTAATCCGCGCTCTCCCGCTGGCCAAAGTTTGATGGGACTGACTTTCCTACCAACTTTGACGTGATACCCTCGGTAAGTGGGCGGTCCTTGTGTAGGATGGATGTTAGTGGGTACCACTGAGCTTACCCAGTTCTAGGATTGGTCGTCGAGCAGCAGTCCGGCGGCCCTGGGTCTGGGCACCAGGGCTGGTCAAGCTGGGAAGGGGCCGGGGGGCTGGGTGGCAGGAGGAGGACTTCTGAATGAGGTGAACTTTGTACGCCCGACCAGAAAAACGGTGGGTGTGTGCGACCTGATCCTCCCCCACCCCCTGGTCCTGGCATAGAAGAAGGGAGAAAGACAGCGCCGAGCGAGGGCGGGACGAGGGAAGCAGGAAAGTTGAGAGAAATTATTAAAACACAAAATGTCTATCCAAGTGTCAAAGTAACCCTCATATGAAGATTCAAAATTTATTTTTTATACTTCATTAGAAGATTTTACTTACAAAGTACCTTTAGGAGTATTCCCATATTATCTTTTCTTTCTCTCTCTGCCTTGTTTTGTTTTCACCTTTGATTTTCAAAGTGTGGCTTCTTGGACTCTTTGACACCTCTTTCGTTTCCTTCAAGTGGAAGAAGGTAATGAATGTATGTAACATTAACTATTCAGTAAAAGTGTAGTGATGCTCATATTGGGGACATCATGAAAATAGTGCTGAATGACGAGTTGAATGAGGTCATGCTGACATTTCTCGGAATTTAACTATTGTTTGATAGAGTCTTTGTACTTGAGGTTTTTTTTTTTAAACTACATATATTTTAAATAATCCACTTTGAGTTCCTCTCATTTTGGAATTTCCAGACACGTTTTGCAAAACACCAGGTCTGAGATGCAGCAATAACAAATATGTGTTCTACAGAGAAGTGAGAGAAAAAACTGCAAGTGAAAGGATTTCCATACTGTAGGAATTTTCAGATAATATGTCAGTATGCAAAATGAATCTTAAAGAACGGAGTAGTTTCTACCTTATATGGAAATGAAACATTTTTGCCAAAGAGTACTTGAAGTAATAGGGTTCTTCAGAAAGTACTTTGAGGATCTGTGAAAAATTTCTTCTGCTGTGTGCCTTTGTTCTCTAGCAACAATGAGATACATGTTTACTAATAATTACAGTGTGGTCTTCTCATTATGAAATTACATATTGCTCTAGAGTGCATTTTCTTTTATTAATCAATCTTCTCATGCTACAGTGTTCCCTATTTTGAATCGTCAAGAGAGACTGGTAATTTATACATACCTTTTGCATTCATAGTAGCAAATATAAATTCATAAGTGAAAGTTAACTTTAGCAACAAAGTGCCCACTAATGAAAGTCAGATACAATATACATTTCATGATGAGCAGAATTAACGAATTGTGAGAAGAGTTGTATGAGCCCCCAATAAAATGATTTTTTAAAAAGTTATATCTCATTGACCCTAAAAAATTCTGGGAGGGTGCTATTTCAGTATATAAATGAACTATGATCCAGTATGACTGAATTTTGCTGTGGTGATAGATTACCTTAGACTCTAAGTGGCTTAGAACTGGCATGGACAAAAGCTGTGAGACGGAAGACCCAAACCAACTTAAAAATTGAGAGCCATATATATATGTATATATATAAAATCATTTTATTGAGGGCTCATACAACTCTTATCACAATACATACATCAATTGTGTAAAGCACATTTGCACAATCGTTACCCTCATCATTCTCAAAACTTTCACTACCACTTAAGCCCCTGGCATCAGCTCCTCATTTTTCCTCCTTCCTCCCTTCTCTCCCCTCCCTCATGAATACTTGATAATTTATAAATTATTATTTTGTCATAATTTACGCTGGCTGACTTCTCACTTCACCCACTTTTCTGTTGTTCATCCCCAGGGAGGAGGTTATATGTAGATCCCTGTAATCAGTTCCTCGTTTCTACCCCAGCCTCCCGGTATCGCAACTCTCACCACTGGTCCTGAAGGGATAATCCGCCCTGGATTCCCTGTGTTTCCAGTTCCTCTCTGTACCCAGTGTACATCCTCTGGTCTACTATTTTTGTAAGGTAGAATTGGGATCGTGATAGTGCTAGTGGGGGTGGAGAGAGGAAGCATTTAGGAACTAAAGGAAAGCTGTATGTTTCATCATTGATACTCTGCACCCTGACTGGCTTGTCACCTCCCCTCGACCCTTCTCTGAGGGGATGTCCACTTGCCTACAGATAGGCTTTGGTTCCTCACTCTGCACTCCCCCTCATTCACAACGACATGTTTTTTTGTTCTTTGGTGCCTGATTACCTCTTCCCTTTGACACCTTGTGATCACACAGGCTGGTGTGCTTCTTCCCTGTGGGCTGTGTTGCTTCTGAGCTAGATGACCGCTTGTTTTCCTTCATGTTTTTAAGACCCTAGATGCTATATCTTTTGATAGCCGGACACCATCAGCTTTCTTCACTACATTTGCTTATACATCTATTTGTCTTCAGCAATCATATCAGGGAGATGAGCACATAATGATATGATTTTTGGTCTTTGATGCCTGATAACTGATCCCTTCAGCACCTTGTGATCACACAGGCTGGTGTGCTTCTTCCATGTGGGCTTTGTTGCTTCATTTGCTAGATGGCTGCTTGTTTACCTTCAAGCCTTTAAGACCCCAGATGCTATATCTTTTGATAGCCTGGCTCCATCAGTTTTCTTCACCACATTTGCTTATGAACCCGCTTTGTCTTCAGCGATTTTGTCAAGAAGGTGAGCATCATGGAATGCCAGTTTAATGAAACAAAGTGTTCTTGCATTGAGGGAGTACTTGAGTGGAGGCGCAATGTCCATCTGGTACCTTAAAACTAGACCTATAAATATATGCACATAGATCTATTTCCCATCCTCATATATAAATATATTTACATATGAACATGTTTTTATTTAGACCTCTATAAATGTCCTTTGCCTCCTAGCTCTTTCCTCTATTTCCTTTGACTTTCCTCTTGTCCCACTATCATGCTCAGCCTTCATTTGGGTTTCAGTAATTCTTCTCGGTTACATTACCCTTGATCATGCCCTACCAGGCCTCCTACACCCTCCTCACCATAGATTTGGATCACTTGTTGTTCCCTTGACTCTGGGTTTGTTAACTCCACTTCCTTTCCCCCTCCTCCCCGTCTTCCATGTCCCCCCAGAACTGTTGGCCTGGTTGTTTTCTCCTCCAGATTGTTCATCCAGCCTACCTTATTTAGACAGACATGTGGAGATAATAACATGCACAAAAACAAGACAGAGCAAAACCAAGCAACAAAAGAAAACAAAGCAACAACACCACCAACAAAAAGCCAATAACAAAACAAAACAAAAAATATATCACAACAACAGTGAAAAAGAAAAGCGTAGTTAGTACAAGGACTGTTTGTTGGCCTTTAGGAGTATTTTCTGGACGAGTCTGATGTGGTGCCAAGCCCTGGCCCCAAAGTCTATTTTTCGTATTCCCTGGGGGTTTTCTTGCTCTGTTCCCCTTGCTGTTCTTTTGCATGCCCTTAGTGTTTTGCCTCGGTCTGATGGGATCAGATTGGGCGCCTTTCCCACACTGTGTCACCAGTGTTGTCCTCTATGGGGCTATGGGCCAGTGAAGGATGTTGTGTCTCATAGTGGGGCCAGCCATATGGTCTTCTCTGTGGATTGACTGCGCTGAGTGGAATGTCATTGTCAAGGCTTGGTGGGCCAGGATGTGCTCCACTCTCTCTCCCTCCCCCTTCATTTGCTCCTGTGTGTTCTGATCCGATGTGTCCCTGTCCCTGTGCTGAAGCTTCAGTCCTGTCCTCTGAAATAAATTCTTCTGGGGGAAGGGACAGGTGTCCACATAGTTGGGATTGGAGCAGGCCCCTCAGACCTCTCCACTGGTTCCCTACTCCACACCGGCATGTTGCATTCACATCTTGGAGCACAGGGTTGAAGTCTCGTCCATCTTTCCCTGTGGAGATATAAACAATACCCTCCCCTTGGTTGGGTTAGTGCCCTGTTCCCCCACTACCCATTTCTTTTTTTTCCCTTTCCCCCACTAATGAAATCATTATCTCAATAATATCCTTTAATTTTTTAATCAATTTTACTTCACAAGCACTTGTACATAATGAAAGTGCTGCTTATTGCTCTTGAGTCCCAGTTTAAAACCCCAGGCTTAGAACTACAAAGAATAGTTTGCCGATGCCTGGCTTACAACACCATGTCCTGGTCGTGCTGTTGGGTAACTGAAAGATTGCAGTTGTTTCAAACCCACCAGCCATTCCATGGGGTGGGAAATATGGGCAATTTTCTCCTATAAGGATTTACTGCTTCAGAACCCCCATGTAGGTTCGCTGTGGATCAGAATGGACTCCATAGCATTGTTGGGTTACTACATGTCCATGAGAAGTACACGTCTATCACGGGACATGGAGGTTGGGGAATCTGAAGCAATCCCATTGGAATGATTAGGAGACCTAAGCTGACAGCAGCCATCATTTTGAAAGTGACAACTTAGTGTGCCAGAAGGGAACCATCGATTACCACTCATGACTCACTGGTCTTCACATACATTACTGTCCCACTCAATCTGGAGTGTGGGGTCATGTTTTGGAGGTGCATTCTTGCCAGATGTCTGGAATAGGAGAGAAACGGAAGTCCTTGAGGAACAGCTCCTCTAACAACCACATGAAGGAATTGAGGTTCAGAGGATGAAGTACTTGCTCAAAATCATTAAGACAGTCAGTAATAGGGCTGTGGATTTGAATTCAGGTATGTTTGATACCAAACTGATTGCTAGTCTCTTAAATGAAGCTCCCATATATTTCAAATAGAAATATAATGTAAAAAACAGTAACAATAACTCAGAAAACAGAGAAGACAAAGACATTTCTTCAGAATAGTAATGGCTATTTTGAAATGATAATAAGTACTACACTTCATATTGAGTTATCCAAAGTACACTCTTTAAAATAAAATGTCAAGGATTATTCATATAAGCAATACTTTTTATTTTTTATCATTTTTTAATTAATTAAAAATACTTTTATTGGGGGCTCTTACATCTCTGATCACAATCCATATATTCATTTGGTGTGTAAAACACATTTGCACATATGCTGCCATTATCATTTTCAAACCATTCTCTTCCCACTTGAGCCCCTGATATCACCTCCCTATTTCTTCCACCTCCTTCTCCCACCTGTCCTTCCTCACGAACCCTTGATAAGTTATAGATTATTATTTTCATATCTTACATCATCCTACATCGCCCCTCACCCACTTTTCTGCAGTTCTTTCCCCTGGGAGGGAGTTATAGTTGGATCCTTGTGATCGATTCCTACTTTCTGCCCCCAGCCTCTCCTAATCCTCCTGGCATCTCTACTCTCCTTGATCACTGAAGACAAAATGGGTGCATAAGCAAATGTGGTGAAGGAAGCTGATGGTGCCCATCTATCAAAATATATAGCATCTGGGGTCTTAAAGGCTTAAAGATAAACAAGCAGCCATCTAGCTGAGAAGCAACAAAGTCCACATGGAAGAAGCACACCAGTCTGTGTGATCATGAGGTGTCGATTGGATCAGAGATCAGGCATCTTAGACCCAGAACAAAATCATACCCAATGTGAAAGGAGGGGCATGTCGTGGAGACCAAATGCCTATCTGTAGACAATTGGACATCCCCTTACAGAGGGGTCACAAGGAAGGGATGAGTCAGTCAGGGTGCAGTATATCACTTATGAAACACACAACTTTCCCCTACTTCTTTGGTGATTCCTTCCCTCCACTATCATGACCTCAATTCTATCTTACAAATCGGATTAGACCAGAACCTACACACTGCTACAGATAAGAGCCCACAACACAGGGAATCCAGGATAGATAAGCAATACTTTTTCATATCATACCGAGTCACCTAGGCCGTTCAATAAGACCTCAGATACATAAATAAATGTGCAAAAGTAAAAAGAAACAATATTGTCTCTGTGATATATGGCTTTCTTTAAAACTAAAAAAGACAAAAAAAAAAAAAAACCACAGGGAAAGCCTGTAAAAATGAGATAGCCTTGGTGAATTCTTTTGATGTACACAGGTGTTTTATCTTCAGTATATCCCATTTGTCAATTTGTGCCTCCTCTGTGTTTGTGTCCTTCCCTATTTCTGATAGCCTATGTATTCCCTGTGCCAAAGTTCTCAAGTTGGTCCCAATTCCTCATTGATGGCCCTAATCGTTTGGGGTTTAACTTCAAGAGTTGTATGAGCCCCTAATAAAATGTTAAAAAAAGAAAAAAATGAGATAGCAATTTATTAGAGTATAAGATTAATATTCCTGAAGAAATTGCATCACATATAAAATACCATTTTCATTGTGAAATCCTATTTACTACAGCAAGAAGTGTACAATATTTTGAAATGTCCTATAACTTGGGTCATGTGGTACTTACTCCAACTGGGTTATTTGTTTTGTGTAGTATAGAGACTAACTAAAACCCAAACCACTGCCGCTGAGTCCATTCCAACGCAGTCACCCTATATGACAGAATAGAACTACTCCTTAAGTCTGAGACTGTAAATCTCCTCCTTCTGAGGAGCTGCTGGTGTGTTGAACTGCTGACTTCGAAATTAGCAGGCCAATGCTTAATTCTCTGTGCCAGCAGAACTCCTTACTATAGAGATTAAAGAGCTAAAAACAAAAACAGGCAAATCTCTCTGTGCGTTTCTGTATGCAATTCAGATGTTTTGTGGAGATTGGACATTTGCTCTAAGCCATGGTTCAACAGACATTTTCTAGAAGAATCAGATTATATATAGGAAATTTTGCCTATTTCAGTCGGTTTTGGTATCTGTGTGAGGCCAGGTTGACTAGAGATATAAATCTGGTGACATTCATATTTGTGAAAGAAAGAACATTATATCAAGAAGTAATTCTATATCAAGAAACATCCCAGCCCAGCCAAGTCCAGATCAAGTCCATAAAACTGATACTAAATCCCAAGTCCAATATTAGTCAATAAATCCCTCATCAGACTCACACAGCCACATGCAATGATGCAAAATGAAGGAAGGTCACATGGTGGGTGCAAAGTCTTGTAGATCCAATAAAGGCGGTGGAAGCATCACTGGGCTCTGTCCAGGGTCAGCCAGCAGGAAGTGAAGGCAGGAGAGAGGGGGAGGTTCCCAAATCCCTCCTTATGAGAAGGCCATGCCAACAAGAAGTTACCATCAGGCTGTGACCTGACAGACAGGCTAGACTCCAGCACTACACTTTTATATGTCAAGTTGACGTGAAATTATGCAACTACCACAGTCTCTGTTGCAACTATTTAGCATTGTCGTAGCAATGTTGCAGTAAAGTTTTGTCTGGCGATGATGAAATGTGAATGCAAATAATTTTATGGTGTCAGAGGACATTCGCTACATTCTTTCATTATCTTAATGTGCAAATATTTTCTCTGAGCTTGCATATCATGCAAAACAAGTGATGGTCTGGCTCTATGTTAATAGAGTCATTAGCTCCCTAAAACAAATAGCATTAGTGGAAATTCAGCAAAATGGCCTGGCAGCCCTAGGTAGGATTCTACTGAGCACAAAACAAAAGCTGGTACATTAGTGCAGTATTTTCCATGCTTGGTTGCACATTGTAACCACGTGGATAGTTTTGAAAATGTTGGTATTTAAGTCCGACCCTCAAGTCTTGCTCCAATTGTTCTGGGAGTAACCTGGCCATACTGATTTCTTCGATCATCTCAAGGGCTCCTGATGTGAAATCAAGGATGATCCAAGATTCCATTAACAAGATACATATGACCCAGGGTTGGCGGAGCAAAAAAAGTATGTGGGAAAATGAAGGAGCACTAGAACTGATGGTGATTACACAAGCCATTCTAAAAGGGATTTAACCATGAAAACAAGTTCTAAAATTGGAATAATGATTGTATAATTCTTCTTGATATGATCGAACTATTGAATTGTATGATATGTGGATTATGTATTAATGAAACGGAAAAAATAGAAGGGTAACCAAAAAAAGGACGACCCTCAACAAGATGGATGGACACAATGGCTGCAACAATTGGCTCAAACATAAACGCTTATTAGCATACTGCAGTGCTCGACAGTGTTTCTATTGCATTTAGGGTATCAGATCAGACTGCCTGGACAATAACAACAACAACAACAACAACAACACTAATTAATAGGTTTTGCCTCAGGCAAGTTAATCAATGAATTTTCCTCATGTCCTTCAAAAAAAGTATTACCATGGACTTGAAACAATGATAATCCAATAATAATAAATACATAGTTCTCCTGGAAGACATGAAAGAAAAACCTGTAATGTAAGAAATAAAGAAGACTCTCTTTCAACAAAGGAAGGATATGAGGAAGCAGTGGGTCAGTTTATGAAGCTGCACCACTGGCAGGACCACAGCCAGAGTCAGCTATGGATTAAAGCCACAATTCCATGAACTTAGAGATGATTCAACATTCTCTACAGGAGATAAGAGAAAGAAGAGATGCAACAAATAGAATGATTTGCACTGAAGAAACAGGAAAAAGAAGATGGAGAGGAAAGGAATAGAGGAAAGATATAGGAGGCAAAAGCTATGTATAGTGGTAGAGCTATAGGCATGCATAAATGTAAGTATATTAATTTATAATGAAATGGTTAGAGGCCAATGTACATATATTTATAGGTTACCTATTAATATATCAGATGGACTTTAGGCCTCTACCCAGAAGGACACTTTGTTGTGATAACCTTGCACTCACCCTCCTGACATGATTGCTGAAGACAAAATGGGTGCATAAAGAAATGTGGTGAAGAGAGTGGATGGTGCCTGGCTATCAAAAGATATAGCGTCTGGGGTCTTAAAGGCTTGTAGTCAAACAAGTGGCCATCTAGCAGGGAAGCAAATAAGCCCACATGGGAGGAGCACACCAGCCTGTGTGATCAGGAGGTGCCAATTGGATCAAGTATCAAATGATCCCAAACAAACAACTACATTGATGTGAATGAAGATGGTTAGAGTGGAGACCCAAAGCCCATCTGTAGACAATTGGATATCCCCCCACAGAAGGGCTATAAAGAAGGGATGATTCAACCAAGGTATAGTATAGCAACGACGAATCACACACCATTCCTCTAGTTCCTGAATACTTCCTCCCCGCCCCCCACTACCATGACCCAGTTCTGCCTTCAAATCTGGATAAACTGAAGAACAAACATTGGTACAGATAAGAACTCTTGACACATGGAATTCAGAAAAGGTAAAGCCCTCAGAAACAGTAGTAGGAGTAGCAAGGGATGGTCAAGGAGGGTGAGAAAGGGGGAACCCATCAGAAGATTGGATATATAGCCCACCCACAAAGGGAATGAATAGCAGAAATGTGGGTGAAGGGAGACAAGGGACAGTATAAGATAAGAAATAATAATAACAATATATAATTGACCAAGGATTCACGACAGTGGGAGAGTGGGGGTGAGAGGGGAAAAAGAGGAGCTTATACTAAGGGCTCAAGTAGAAAATACTTTGGAAACGATGATGGCAACATATGTACAAATATGCTTGAAACAATCTATAGACTGTTATAAGAGCTGTAAGAGCCCCAATTGCAATGATTTAAAAAAAGACTGAAAGGATTTTAACATAACATTCCCTAGAGAAATGAAAGAAAAAATGAAATGATGCCCTCAGGATTTACAAACTACAGAAACCCTAGATAAGATTGTTGTGAGTTGGAATCAACCCAATGAGAGTGGTTTGGTTTGGTTTTGTTTTAGAAAGAGAAGTAAAAGTGTGATAAAAATTTTAGAAAAGGCATAATCTATAGTGGTAGAAGGCAGATCAGTTATTGCGTGGGATCATGGGGTGAAGAGAGAGATATTTGGGTGTGGGGGGTATATGTTCTGAGTCTTCATGGAGATGTGATTAGTCTTTGTCCTGAATTTTTATGTAGAAGAAACTTGGGATTAGTAGAGGATAGGTAAATCACCCCCAGTGATGCAGCTAATGGATCAGAAAGAAGATGCCCAGATTTGGTTAGCAATATAAATGGTTTCCATGATGCTGTGTAACAAGTCAACAGGAATAGTGCTTGTTCCCCAAGCACCTGACAAATCTAGTCCGCCCTCCGCTCCAGGCATTTACTCAGGAGTTGCATAGATATAACAGTATAAATGCCCTGCATTCCAATCACCCAGTTATGAATACTACTGGCATCCTGAAGTATCCCTATATCCCTTCATTCTTGTTTAAAATTTACCATTAATTGGGAGTTAATACATACATTATATCATTCCATAGTTCAATCACATCAACCAGAATTGTACAATTGCTACCAGAATGTCCATATTTTTTTTCTTCCTGGACTTCTTGAAGTCGTCTCCCTTTTACCCCCTAAACACCTCTGTAACCACCCACCCCCTCCCGAAACCCTTATTCTACTTGCTGTCCCTATAGGTGCATCATTCCTGGGTTTCCTATACCACAACTTCATGAGGGTGACCTTCAATGACATAATACCTCTGAAATAAACCCTAAAATGAACTAACAAAATTACTGAAAATGTTGAAAACCAGATCAGGTCCAATCCAGCATGCATCAGCGGGGTGATCAACTGAAAAAGGGAGGAATGGAGGGGAACAGACAGGCTGGAATTATCAGGAGCTTCCCTAAGATCACAGCGAGTGTTCTGACAAATGGTATCTAATGTGCAGGGAGTTGGTAAATGGCACTTTTCCTTACTAGCTGTTTTCATCCTTGATTCATCTCAAGGTATGTTGGGAGATGTAATGAAAAAGAACAGGCAGAGGACAAGGAGTAAGGGGAAGGTTATCTTGAATGGTGTAAACTGCTCACAAGGAGATGGAGGAGCTTGGCTCTATTTAGTTCAAACTGAAGGGTTGGAGGAGGCAGAGCATGGGTTCAGTCTCTGGAATCCTTGTCAGGGTAGGCAGCATCCGCATATAGAAGGCTCTCCTAGGACCTTAGGAAAGGAAGAGCATAGTAAACACCTGAAGTTGATGATTTGGCAGAAAATGTAGGAATATACAAACTACTTATTCCACCCATATCTGATACAAAAGTTAGAAGCAGTGGATATTGGTCTGAGTGTGTAAACACTTTTTAAGCTTTGTAAAAGGTGGGAAAGGAATGCATGGTTGCATCTCTTTAGGCTGTGTTTCCATCGTGATAATGGCTTCTTAAATCCTTTCTTTACGTGCCAAGATTCCATGTGGCAATCAATGGCTACTCAATCTTCCCCAGGGCAGATCCAATCTTCCCTTCAGTGTAAGAGCACAGGGAGACAGCCCATAAGACAATTGGAGGGTCCAAGCTGAGCAAGGATTCTGGTCTCATGTCGCTCTCACTGAATGTCACTATGAGAAAAGGCAGTTCCAGCATTGAACTTTCATTGAAGAACATCAACAGCAAGATTTGGAATGAGGATGGGAAAAGGGTGTGTATCAGAGCATGACCAAAGCTAGCTGGGAGCAGTTGGGCAGGCTAAGATGGGAGTGTCTTGCTTGATGCTGGGTTTCAAAGGTCCTGGTATTTACCCAAGACTCTTGTCTTCTTCGCAGAATCGTCTCTTTGACATCCCCTCTGCTGGGCCCCAGTCTGTGGTGCAGAATGAGCTGGAATCAAAAAATGGGAACCTGATCAAAGTAATGCTGACCCAAGAGGTATGTGGCCACACCCAGATCTATCACCACTTCTTCCATCAATCATTACCCTCCTGCCACCTGTATCTCAAGCCTCTAATCTCCATCTCTGTCCCTGCAGCCAACCAAGATGAAAGGAGATGAGGTCTGCCAGGAAGCTCATGATCTGAGACTCCACTCAGATCCAGGTATGCGTGACAGCAGTGATTCTAGGGCAGTTGGGTGCAGAGTGGTCTTTGTGGGAGAGGTGGTTAGAGGGTAATTTAGGGAAGGGTTGGTTCTCAGGCCGGTTCTGCTGCGCCCTTTCATCCACCTGACCCCTTGTCTCCAATTCTAGAAGGAGTGATGCACCGTGCTACTGAAATGGGAATGAACGGTAGAAAGGACACGGTTTCCTCCCTTCAGATCCATGGGGAGAACATGCCCAAAGTGAGGCCTTTTGTTGCTGAGGGTACTGGTGGGGGATTGGGGTATCTGGGGTCGAGGGCAGATTTGTCCCAGATGTCACCTCTTGGAGCCTCTTCTCTCACCACAGCTTTTGGCCTTCACCTCGAGCAACTCTAGATGCTACCAGCTGGTTGGCCTGGCCAACATGGGGCAGAAGGATCCCACCATGCAGAGCAGGAACCGCTTAGCAAATCAGGTGAGAAGCAGTCGCCAGAGCACACTGGGAAAGGGAGGAGGCAGGGCTCATTAGGTTGGTGACAAAAGACAGGTGGTAAGGCCTTTCATGGGAGACAGTGTCACTGGGGGGAAGGGTCCTCCTGGTTCATGTTTCCTGCTTTTCTTTGCAGATGAAGGCTGAAGGGGAGATGGACACAGTGAAGGGACTGGAGCCAGGGGAGATGAGTGCGGGCAGAAAGCCTCTGTGCACCAGCTCTCCACAGAAGACCACCGACGTAAGGTCAGTTATGCTTGGTGACACTGGAGAGTTTCAGCTACCCCTGACATACAAGAAGTTGGAACCCGAGCCATCTAGAAGAACCTCATGTGCTGAGATCTCTATCCTGTCCCTCATCTGTAGTTAAAGTTCTCCCTTCCTTCCTCTGGCCTGCTCTGTTTTCCCCTCTTTTTTTTTAACCACCCCTCCGCACCCAGAATTCTCTGTCATGACCACCCGAAATGTGCTTTAGAAATTAGGGTTACCCCTTACTCTCCAGTACAAGGGGGGCACGTTGTGCCTTGCTTCCACGCTGTGGCTACTTTGTGCCAAACTCTGATACCTTAGACTGTGATGACTACTCTTGACTAGTGGGTCCTGCTGAGGCAGCACGTCCTGCCTATGCGCCTAGATTGGGATCACCTTTCCATCCTGTGATGAGTCATGCCTTTTTGGATCAACACAGTTTTCTAACCAGTATCAAGCTTGTTTCTGGGTTTTTCTTGGTAACACAAAGGGCTGAGGCATAGGATTGGCTGTATCATGACACCTGTACCCCTGGCCCAATGGAAGAAGTTAGGGCCTCCTGGGAGAGAAACTTGGATTCACTGAATCAGAAATGGGTCACCTGCAGTGAGCAGAGGGCATCATGAAGCAGGTGTGGCATGTGGAAAACTGCAGGCAAAGGGAATTGGTGAGGAGACAAAGGGCATTGCCCCCCTTGCCAGCATCACTTTGAATCATCCTGCATGGTCCTTCAGAAGAGCCCTGAGTAGACTTCAGTTGTCTGATTCCTCAGAGAAGGGAAAAAGCTAGGCAGGCACTGTTGTACAGGGGCCACCAGGGGAGAGAAGGGAGGTGCTCTCAAGAGAAGACACTGACCCTCCTACCCCGGCTCTGCAGTGACCTGAGCCTTTCCTCCTGGGTAATCTCTGCTGCCCCATGGCTGCTGCTCTTCCCATGCCTAACTCAAAGGGGGACACACGGGACCAAGTACCTGCTTTCTACTCCATGGGCAAATGAAGGACAGACACAATGGCAGCAAAGGAGTCACTTTCCCTTTCTCCCTTCTTTGCTCCTATTGTCTATCACCCACAGCTAACTTCTCCCCACTTGTCTTTCTTTGATTTTCTTCTCTGTCTTCACTGGCCTATGTCTCCCCATCCCTCTGCCCCCCACCCTTCAATCCCTTTGTTTCCTTATCTCCTCCCTGCCACCGGATCCTGCCTCACCCATCTGCCTGCCCTGCATTCCTGGACCAGTCCTAGGGGATGTCCTAGTCTTGTCCAGTGTCAGACCTGGCTGATCACTGGACACCTGGTGAGGTAGCAGAACCCTGGACTTCCTCCCATTCCCTCATTCTTTGCAGACTTCCCTGAGAACCTGCATGGAGGGATGTGAGGTAGGGCAGAGTTGTCTGCATGGGAACATCAATGCAGGAAGGAGAGGGAGAGAGGGGCATGGAGATAGCACCCCCCAATTCTCTGTCTGAGTGAGTCCACGGGGGAGTGCCCAGCGTCCCTAAGGGATAATGACTTTCAAATGTAGGTGAGACACACCCATCTCTATTCCTCAGCAGGTGTGCCTGTTTCAGCCAAGCAGGCAACTCTGATTTTCTCTTTTGCCTTGACATTTAACAGTGACCTCCTGGACCTGTTCCCCAAGTTATTAAGTCCGGTGAGTATATTCCTTTTTCCAGGACTCCTCTGCCTGCTATATAATGCCACCCACAACCTGCCCTGAGTCCCCTGACTCTGCCTAGGTTAGGTGTTTGGATCTGTCCCCTAATCTCCCTGGGAAGGAAGCCCCTATGGGGAAGCTGATAAAGCCTGAGGTCTTTCTCTGCTGTTCTCCACCATCACCTGGTCTCTCTGGTGAAGAATCCATGAGAATCATGCCTATGGAATTTAGAGGCCTTTACCATTTGGCTTCTACCCTGATCACTGACCCCTCCCTCTTTCTTGCGTCCATCCCTTTCCCTGACCATCAAGTGTCTCCACCCCATTCGGTCCCACTGACGTCCACTTCCTTCCACAGGATGGTCAGGGGTTTCCCTCACCTGCTTCCTGTGACATTGGAGATGATAAGAAGTTACCAGACTGCAAGGTGAGGAGGCAGGACCAAGCAGGGCTTGGAGTGGAGGGTGAGGACGGGATGGCAGCTAGGATTCTGAGGAACTTTTTCATTCTAGGGGAGCATCTATGGATCAGAGACCATGAAGATTCTAGTCTGGAAGTTCCTGAAGCAGTAAGAACCCATGGGGCCCTGAGGAAACAAACACATTGAGATGGGTCCGTCTGTCCCTGCACAGGCCTGCTTATGGTGGGGGCAGTGGGGTCTTTTAAGCCTGTAAAGAGCCTTTGCTTCTCCTTAGGTATTACAGTACCTATGATGATGGATACAGAGAGGATCTTGTGAGTGAATACCATAACAATGCCTGCTTCTCACTCTCTACTCCCTTCAACCCCGAGGATCCGGCCCTGTGAGTATCTCAGACAAGACAACAGCCCTGGACCTGTGACCCCCCCCCCAGCCC
>NW_022103942.1:1024887-1040738 GCF_000313985.2 Echinops telfairi | reverse complement strand
AGCTGCTACTGACCAGTCCCCCACCTCCTGTTCCTACTTTCATCCTAGAATCAGCTTGGCCAGGTACTCCAAGGACAGTAGGAATATGAAGAAGCTCAAGGACATTGGTATGTTTGTTTGACTGCAGATTGGGTGGGGCAAGGGGTGTGAACATGTAAATCATAGGGACCCAGTGAGTGAGGCAGCCCTTGACCAGCTCTCATCTTTGCCCACAGGCCTCTGTGTTCAGGTCCTGAAACACACAAATAGAGAGGTTGTTGACTTCCTCAGTGTGTTGCCCAAGACCCAGCATGACTTTAGCTCCTTTGTGGTGGACGTGTGTGTTCAGAAGGTGCGCACTTGTTTCTGCCTTGATCCAGGGCCAGAGGGCACAGGTGGGAAGAAGAGATATTAGGGTCCTGGGAACCTGAGCTGTTTTGCTCTTTCAGAAAACGATGCTCTGCTTTTCTGTCAATGGGCGGTTCAAGGAGGGTGAGTATCTGTAGGGTCTCATGCCTCCCCCTCCCCCACTGCTCCCTCTCAGAGCTCTCCGGGTTTCCTTCATCCCTTCCTTTCCTATTATCCATCAGCTCCCACCGTGCCCCCAACCCACCCTTGCCTGACCTATTTCCATTCCTGCTTAGCCCACCACAGACCACGTGTTAGAAATGCAGGCTGTGGACTTGAGTGTCTCTTGTGTCCATCCCACACTATATCACCATGAGACATCTCAGACTCCTCCTTTTTAAAAGGGTCTCTCAGGCTGCTAGGACAAATAAACCGGTGAAGACATTGTCACAGGTCCTGACAAAGAGTAGGGGTCTTATCAATGGGAAGTGATTTTCCCTCTTGTTACCCTCCCAACACTGACACCTCCCAGAATCCCAGTGGACAGCTGGCCCTGTGAGCCCCCGCTTCAGTGCACCATGAGAAAACAAAACCCTTTATGAGTATTTAAAGCATGGGAACTCTGACGGGTTTTGTTGTTTGTTGTCCTTGAAGTGGAAGGAATGTGTGAGCCTCGTGTCTGTACCTTCACCCGGATCTTCATTTTGACTCCTTGCAGCGATTTCAGGTTAGTGCTCTGTGTGGGTCCCCGAGGGAACACCCAGAGGGAACACCCAGGCTGTGGCCAGAGGATGGGATGGTTACACTGATTCTTTAGGGTTTCCCTAACATCGAATAATTCCAAAAGGTAGAAACCAGGAACAGATTGCCCAAGTGGTTGAGAGTGTAGGCTGTGGCATAGTGACTTCTCCTTCTGACGCCAGCCATCACTAGCCACGTGACCTTGGTCAAGCTACATGCTTTCTTTGAGACTCTGTGTCCATCTCTGAATATGATCTTTAGAATAAACAGCCCCTTGTGGTGGATAAAGATGCAGGCAGGTATGGAATTCTCTCTGGGGTGGGGGAAACCTATCCACCCAGTGAAGGTGGCAGACAGCTCTCCCAAGGCAGGTTCTATGTGAGGGAAAAGGGTACCAACCAAAGAGTCAGGGAGGCAGGCAGAGTCGTGCATGGCAGGAAAGTGGTTGTCGTGTGTGGACAGGATTGTTGTTGGAGGTGTGGGGTTGTTCATGTGTCCAACTGACTGAAGCCCCTCCTTTCTCCAGCTTATGCATCATTAATGATCAACTGACTGTGACTGACATAAGCCCCAAAGAAACCCAGAGTGCCTTCTTCATCCCAGTTCCCATACCGTCCTCCACCTTCTTGCCCACCACTTCTCAGGAGCAACAGGAAGTGCAGCAGGCCATCTCTACCTGGTCTGGTATGAGTCTCCCTTGACCTCAGCAGTGAGTGTGGAGTGGGTGGGAATGGGAGGAGCTAGAGAGTGAGTGACCGAAACTCTCAGGTAATGGATTTTGCTTCTGTTTTTTAAAATCATTTTATTGGGGCCTCATACAACTCTTATCACAATCCATGCATACATCAATTGTGTAAAGCACTTTTGTATATTCGTTGCCCTCATATTCTCAAAACATTTGCTCTCCACTTAAGCCTCTGGCATCATCTCCTCATATTTGCTTCTTGTTTTTCAACATCAACAAAACAAGATTTATTTCAATATAGTCAGCTTAAGAAAAGGTGTAAATTATTGAAACATCCTCCATATAAGCATTACTGTCACCTCCAGAAATTGAAATATTTAATAGCAGAGCTCCAGAGAAAGTATAACAGTGCTCCAGAGAAAAGCTTCTTTGCGTTCAGTTGATGATGTTCAGGTCCTGAGGGTCCCCCAAAACAAAATATTCAACTATGTATTGGATTCAGTGAGATTCACTTGCATTTTACTTTTTTAGTTCCCTCATTGGCACTCTGGACCTCATTCCCACTATGTGCCTATTAAACCACCTAGTGGTTTACAACAGGTGCTCAGGCCTCTTGAAGTCTATGGACCATGTGCCCTTATGGACACACATGTGTCTAGGAGTTTCCCCCTTACCCACTGTTCTGCTGCTTTTGTCACAACAACGAGGCAGGTTTCTTTCTCTCTTTTTTGTCTTATGGAATTTTATTGATGTAAGTAGAATATTTCATCATTTGCTGACAATGAAAAGCATTTGCAATTCACTTTGCAAAGAGTTTGCCATTCACTTTGGAAGCACATGTTATATTGAAATCAGGTTATTAGAGTTCACATTCTAAATTATTTTATGAAGCTAATGTAACATTAATACTCAAAACTGACATGTATCAAAACACAAATATCACAGGCTAATTTCACTTAGATACAGATACAGATTTCTCAAGCTAGCAAGGCAAATCCTACTGAGTTAAAGTTTATTGTGCCAACCTGGCTGATAAACACATGTGGGGTTAATTGAAGGGCGGAGAGATAATTGGCTCAGTGAGCCTCGTCTTTCTAGTTCTCGGGTCTCTTGCTCTGTGATGGTTAGACCAGGGTGCAGCGGCCTTAGCCAGTTCCCTGCTTCAGCTGGCAAGGCTCACTTCGTGCAAGACATCCCCAAGGAGAAGCCACATGGACCTACCCTGATGCAGCCCTGGGTTCTGTAGTAGCCATGTGGAGACCTCTGCCAGCACTGCTATGCTTACACATTCACTGATTCAGCTTGCCTCCTGCAGTTGGCATCATAGTGTCTGTTTTGTGAGATGGAGGAGGACTTTGTGGATTGGTGTTGGACATATGGGTTAATGTGGGATTTGTAGGCTTGGGCAGCACTGGACTGGGATGTTTTCTTGTTGTGAACTTAACCTTTATATAAAACTCTCTCTAATACAAGAGTTTCTGTGGATTTGTTTCTCTAAAGTACCCAGACTAACACACCAACTTTATATTAAAGATACAATATATAATTAACCAACAAACCCCAGAAAACTCAGAGATGACTTAATTTGAGAAAACATATTGTCATTAATCATGTTAACAGTAAAAGGAGAAAAACAACTTGATGCTAAAAAGAATTTGATAAAAAGAAACATCTATTCATAACTTTATTGACTTTAACATAGTATACTATACTGGGAGGAAGTGTTAGAGGTTTTCATTTATTTATTTATTTTATTGGGGGCTATTACATTCCTTATCACAATCCATGCGTTTATCAATTGTGTCAAGCACATTTGTGCATATGCTGCCTTCATCATTTTCAAAGTATTCTCTTCCCACTTGAGCCCCTGATATCAGATACCCATTTCTTCCCCCTCCCTCCCTTCCTCACAAACCCTTGATAAGTTATAGATTATTATTTTCATATCTTACATCATCCTCCATCACTTTTCACCCACTTTTCCATTGTTCGTCCATCGTCCTCACCCACTTTTCCATTGACATGTTATAGGTTGATCCTTGTGATTGATTCTCCCTTTCTTCCCCCACCCTCCCCTAATCTTCCTGGTTATCTCTATTGTTGTCCCTGAAGGGTTTATGTATCCTGGATTCCCCGTGTTGCAGGTTCTTATCTGTAGCACTGTGCATATTTTGGTCTAATCTGACGTAACGTAGAACTGTGGTCATGATAGTGGGGTGAAGGAAGCACCAAAGAACTAGAGGAAAGTTGTGTGCTTCATCGGTGCTATACTGCACCCTGACTGGCTCATCTCTTCCATGTGATCCCTCTGTGAGGGGATGTACAATTGTCTACAGATGAGCATTGGGTCTCCACCTCATGCCCCGCCCCCTAATTCACATTGGGTCTGATTTGGAGGCAGGTTTCTGAAGCATAGCTTTTCAAGTCTCCTGTGTGCTCAGAGTTTCCACTTTTGTCCTGGTACGTGTAGCCTGAGCTTCCTCCACACCAGGTACCTTTATGACAACCACTAGGATGACACCAGGCCTCAAAGATTCTTATTCTGTCCAGTGAGGTCTGGGAATATAAGCCAAGTGAGTAGACACCAGGTGGCCTGGGGATGCCCCTCAGGTGTCCTGGCTCTGATGATACCTTTACTATTCCCTTCTCTTCTTCCAGCCTGTGATTGAGGCCTAGAAGATGCATTCATGAAGGGACACACTGCCCTTCCAATGAAGACTTCAAAGGAGCCAAGATTCTGATCATCTTCATCATCTTTGTTAGTCTCTTTCTTATGTGCCACAGAATTTCTCTGCAATCTTAAAAAATAAAGACTGATGTTGTGTGTTGTGCTAAGTCCCTGAAGTATCCCTTTGAGTCATGCACTATAATCACTGCCCTGTAGATAAAGTGCTGCAGGGTCTAGTTCTAAAATTAATCGTTGAATCCTCTGAAGAGAATAGGAACTCTGATAACAGATGAGTAGGATGGGGATGTAAGTGATGGCATCTCTATGGGACTGACATTGATCTTATTCACAAAGAGCAAGAAAGAAGAGAAGAAGACCTGAGCATTCTACCCAAAAGAAACAACCCAGACAGTGGTCCAGAGGTGTGAACAAGTGTGCGTAAAAAAAGCTCAGTTGAAAATGTGAATTAGGAAGGCAGTGGCTAGAAATGAGATCAGAAGGCTATATCACAGGAATCCTTGTAGGCCATTATAAGGGCTGTGAGGCTTATTCTTCTTATGATGGGAGTTGTTAGGGAGTTTTAGGAAAGAGAAGGCTATTTGAGCCTACTTCTATTTAAAGCTTAATGTGAATGTTTGTTGGAGAACAGCCTGAAAGACATTGTGTTAGCCTGGATTGACTAGAGAAACAAATCCATGGTTATTCATATTGTGTAAGAAACACCTTTATATCCAGAGGTCATTATTTATCCAGAAAACCTCCCAGCCCAGTCCAGATCAAGTCTGTAAGTTTGAAATGAGCCCATTCCTCCTATACTAGTCAATAAGTCCCTCTTTAGACTCACGCAACCTCATACAATGGTGTAACATGCAAGGAAGATCATAGGCTGGCAGGTACACACTCTTTTGGAGCCAATGGTAATGGATGAATCTAAGGCTCAGGTAGGTCTCACCTGGTGGTTTGCCAACAGGAAGGTGAAGCAGAGGGATAGTGGGAGATTACCAGAATCCTTATGAGTAGGTCACACCCACAAGGAGGCACAATCAAGCTGTGACCTGATTGAAAGTCTAGATTCCACCCCTACACTTAAAGTTGACATGAAATTATGTAACACCACAGACAGTAAAGGTAAGAATAGGGATATGAGGTAAGAGCCTGCAGTAATAATGTAGATGAGAGGGTCACTTGGCTTGGACAATGAGCATGGTTGCTAAGGGGTACACTGAACACCACGGAGGTGGACATATACATCTGACTTCTGGCACCCCTATTGCAATGGGGCAAGAGGCAGGCATCCTTAATTACTTATTCTGACACCAACTGTTCCTCCCATGCGACTCTGAATCTATGATGGATTCGATAAATCATTGCAAAGTACACAGAGAACATAGACAATATTCAAAATTAAGGGGCTTTATTAGGCAAGTAAGGATCAGCAAACACTAATGAAACAGGAATTCATCCTCTCAGCCAGTAGCCAAGTATCTCAATGATTCTCAGCTTCTCAGTCACATGGTCTTTAGACAATTGGCTCCATCAGTAAGGACGCCTGCCTTCACTCTGTCCCACAGCTCTATAGTCTCTGGCCTGATGAGGAGAAGTTACCCCTTAGTTTCAGCACTGCTCTTCTAAGTCTCTGTGCCAGTGTCTGACGCATCTGGTCTTAGAGGCCTGTGCCACTCCAAGGGAGTGGCAACCAAAGCTGATTGACCCTTCTCTCAGGGTTACATGTACCTTATTTGCATAGTGCTGCCCAATCATTTGGTAGGAGTTTTAGAAATCTGGTTACTAGAGCCATAGTAAGAAATTCCATCCTTGGTAAGGGAAACATCTTGAATGTAGAGTTAACTGGACTTGCTGAGGGCATGCATGTGCCTGATGAGGGATAGAGAGGAATCAAGAGTTTCTCTAAAAATCTCAGACTGGACAACTGTGTAAGGCTGATAGCTGAGATAGGTGAGGGCCAGGTTTTGTGTAAAGCCAGCAAGCTGAGAGTTCTGTTTTGTTTATATTGGTGGTGAGATCTGTGGAAAATTCAAGGTAGGGCTGTGCATTAGAATATATCAGTCCCACGCTCCTGAATAAGTCATTCCTTTGGGAAAATTTACAGTAGCACAGCTCATTAGAATAATCTAATCAGCTCATACATACTGGCTCCAACACTGAGGAGGCAAAATGTCTAGATTCTGGAAGGCACATGAGGGAATGTGAAATCGGCTTTCTCGAAATATAAGTTATGTTCAATATAATACAGCTATTTTAGGTGTATAGTTCCCTGGGATTGGAAAGATGCATTTACACATATACAAACCACAGTCAAGTTAAAGAATATGGATGTAATGACTGCTATGATCCCTATTTCACCCAGAAGGTCATCGTGGTGTTAGAGATGAATAAATGCAACCACTTGTGAGAGCTACAGAACAACATGTGACAGTATAGTTTAATTTTCAATGTTATGAATGGTTCAGGAAGACTGAGCCATTGTATAAGGATATCCATTAGGTAATACCTGACCCAAATGCAAATAGAGATGGAGTTAGGGCTCACTATAAATACATAGGGTCAACACAGACAATAGTTAAGCACACCACAAAATTATCTTGTCCCAATATATCTCACCAATCGCATGTCCAATGTTAGCTACCACATGGGCTTAGAGGGTTTTGGATTATTTGGAATAAGAATATTAAAATACACATTCATCTCCATAGAAAATTCTTCCACATAAGTGGGATGCTGCATATGACGATCAAGGATCGCAGCCTTCAGTATGTGTGTTATGCCAAGTTGATTAGAGAAACAAATCCAGAGACATTCTTGTATGTATAAGAGAGAACTTTATATCAAAGAGCAATTGTATATAAAGAAAACACCACAGCCCAGTCCAAATCAAGTCCATAAGTCCAATATTAACCCATATTTCCCATACCAGTCTATAAATTCCTCTTCAGACTCACACAACAAATGCAATGATACTGAATGCAGGACAATCAAAGGTCAATGGGCTCATAGTCTTGTAGATCCAGTGGCAATGGAAGAATCTCAGCACTGGTAGACACCAGTCTCCACGTGGCTCCTCCAGCTCTAGGGCTCTGGCTGCAGTCAGCATAGCTCCATGTGGCTTGTCAGTAGGAATACAAAACAGAGAGACTGTGAGTCCCACTTCCAGGGAGGAAGACAGGAGTTCCCAGAATCCTCTGGAGAAGGCCATGCCCACACCAAAGCATGATTGGATAAAACCTGATTGACAGGCTAAAATCTACCCTTTCATTCAAGTTGACAGGATATTATATAACTGTCACAGACCACCCCTTGTCAACTTGACATTGTTACACAGCTCTTTAGCCATATATAATTTTTAAAGAAAGCAATCATAAAATCATATATTTCCAAATGTGCCAGCCTCATTTAAACAAAGTATTCTATAAGTGAACAAAACAACAATATTCTATGCCTTCAATTGCAGTTAAGTGAACACCTACACCCTAATCCTATAATCCTATGAATAGATTCCCCCAGATATTAAAGTTTGTAAGTCAGCAACATCATGCCTTCATGCTTCCTGTTTTGGGTATCCAATTTCTATACTGCCTACTTATGTCAACCCAGTGCTCTGAGGAGACAATCATATTCTTTGATGGGAAGAATCTTCAGCTGGAAGCTTGCGATTCTGCATCCATAAGCAAAGTCCAATCAGGACAGGCCGCCCATAAAGTCAGCAGCAATACACACCGGCTCAAATATTTTCTTTTCATCTGGTTGGGTTGCAGTCAACTCAATGTGGGCCGCCTCCCTTCGCCTCACCAGGATACCCATTGGTCGCCTCACCTTTAGACCATGGGCCCCATCATAAATTCGCAACAACCCTACCCCCCTTGTGCTAGGTCATGAACTGAGACCAGTCAATGTACGCTTGTCTTCTCCTCTAGTCCCTGTGGTACAGGTCCATGGGGGTCAGTGACCAGACTCAACCCATCTGTTCATTGTCGCATTTATCCCACTTCCAATAGACAAGTGGATCCAGGATGTCACCTAGTAAGCATTTCTAACTGCCCATAAGCTCCCTTTAACGTTCAGTCCTAGAGAGGAGACTCTCCTCATGGCTCCAATTTTTCCCAGCTTCTGAAAACACCACTAGTTCAAGATTCAGTGAAAACCAAAAGGTTCCTTTTTCTCTTCCGTCAACAGCCCTCTAGTCAAACCTCTTCACCTTTGAACATTCTGAGAACTCAAGACACTGGGTTGGACTTAGTTTTTCAGAGCCTTCTTTGTGGGCATGTCCTACACCCATTTAAAGATTCAAATTGGTGGCAGAAACAGTGAACTTACAAACTCTCTCTACTTACCAATAATCATTTCTATCAAACATTCTATCAATGATAATGGGGAAAAAAAAGAAAAACAGTATAAAACTAGTATAGCCACATCCTCAATTCTTAGATCAGTCAAGTCCAATCCTTATCTATCTTATCTTAATCCTTATCTAAACTATTCCATTGACACAAAATATGACCTTAGACCTCTGACTGCATTTACCCAGGGCCTTCTGTCAGCCATTTTGACCTTCTGTCAGCGTTTTCACTAACCAGCATAGTCTCTGAGAAATTCCAGGGGCAATTTCACCCCTTGAGCTCAAAATATACATTAATCACATTCATTTTCACCATTTCAACAGGAATAACCAAAGACTACAACCAAAAAATAATAAAAAAATTAACTTCCCATGTGCTTTCCAGAAAACAACCCAGGAAACTACATTGCTATATCTGACCTCCAGCTAACTGAAGAAAAATAAACCTACCATAAATCAGGAGTCGACAAGCATCCATTTTCCATCTTCTGATTTGTTTCTTTAGTACCCCACTCCCAAGGTATCACAATGTGTTAGTCCATATTGACCAGATAAACAAACTCAGAGACATTCAAATATGTGTAAAAGAGAACTTAATATCAAAGAGTAATTATATATTAAGAAAAAATGCAGATCCAGTCCAGATCAAGATAATAAGTTTGATATTAGCCCATATGTCCGATATCAGTCTATATATTCCTCTTCAGACTCATGCAACCCATGCAACGATGCCAAATACAGGAAGATCACAGGCCATTGGGTGGGAAGTCTTGTGGATCCAGTGGTGATGGAAGAATCTCAGAGCTGGCATGGGTCTCCACGTGGCTCATCCAGTTCCAGGCCTCTGGCTTTCATCAGCATAGCTCCCTGTGGATTGTCAGCAGGAAGGCAAAGCAGAGAGAGTGTGTGTCCTGCCTTCAGGGAGGAAGACCGGACTTCCCAGAATCCTCAGGAGAATGTCATGCCCACATAAAGGCATGACTGGCTATGACCTGATTGACAGGTTAGACTCCACCCCTTAAATCAAGTTGACAGGAGATTATGCAACTGTCACAGTTTGTATTACAACTCAATGTAAGGATAACCAAAATACAACTGGAGAAATGGTTGTATTTGCGAAGAATTTTGTCTTCGTAAGGTCCACTATCAGTACTCATGGAATCAGCACTCAAAAGATCAAAAGACAAACTGCATTAGGTTAATTTGCTGCACAAGACCCCTTTAGAGTACTGAAGAGCAAGGGTGTTACACTGAGGGCTAAGGTGAACCTGATCCAAGCCATGGTATTCTCCATTGCCTCATAAGCATGTGAAAATTGGACACTGAATAAGGAAGATCAAAAAGGAATTGATGTATTTGAATTTTGGTGATGGAGAAGAATATTTAAACTAATAGAGATTGCTAAAAGGACAAATCTACCCATGTTGGAAGAAGTAAGGCCAAAGTGCACCTTAGAGCCAAGGATGGCAAGACTTCATCTTACATGCTTTGGACATATTATCAAGAGAGGCCAGTCCCTGGAGAAGGACTGGTAATATGGAAGGGCAGTGAAAAAGAGGAAGGCCCTCAATAAGATGGATTGGCTGCATCAATGGGTTCAAGCCTAGGAACAATTGCGAGGAGGAGACAGGACCATGTCCTGTTTCATTCTGTTGAGATTAGGTTTGCTATGATTCAGAGCCTATTCGTTGACTCCTAGAATTGTAGCAACAATTTTTAATATCTTGTTCTTTGTGTTTATTGAGGTTTTTCTCTGTTTTATATTATTATGTTTAGCTTTTGTGTTTCATTGTTTTTTTTGGTTTTTGTATGTTTTTCTGTATATGCAATCCAGGTTAGGTGAATCTATGAAGAGAGTACTGAATTAATGGTTTCTGGGAATATGGCAGCTAATAACAAGGAGTACAAGAAGGAAGAAAATGTTCTGACATTGACTACCGTTAATGATTGCACCACTCTTCTTGATATAATTGAACTATTGAATTTTATGATATGTGAATTATGTCCCAATAAAACTTTTAAAGAAAGTAACAAAATGGTCAATAACAGTCCATTTCAGCTCACTAACACCCATGTTATTGATCCTTATATTCCATTTAATTTTGGATGACTTCAAATGTTCCAAGAGTCATACTTCAAGCATTACAAGTTCCAACTGCTAGTAAATATTTGCAGCTGTCTCTTCTTACTTTGGGTTGAACCACACAGGCAAATGAAGATCCAAAAGGCTTTACTCTCAGGCTCTACTCCATTCATGTGACCATTGTCAACTGTGGTAGTTACATAACCTGGTGTCAACTTGAGGATATTAAGAGTGAATGGGGGGGTCTAAGCTTTCAATCAGGCCACAGCCTGATGATGCCTCCTTGTGTGCATGGCCTTCTCATGAGAATTGTGGGAATTTCTCTTCCTCCCTAGAGGAGGGATGCACTTTCTCTCTCTGCTTCACATTCCTGTTGACAAGCCACATGGAGCCACGCTGACAGCAGCCAGAGCCCTGGAAATGCTTCCACCGCCATTGGATCCACAAAACTTTTCACCCACTGGTCTGTGAGCTTCCTATATTCAGCATCATTGCGAGTGGCTGCTTGAGTCTGGAGAGGGATTTGTGGAGTAGTATTGGACTTATGGGATAATATCAGATTTGTGGACTTGATCTGGACTGGGCTGGGGTGTTGTCTTAATATCCAATTACTCTTTGATATAAAGCTCTCTCTTACACATATGAGTGTCTCTGCATTTGTTTCTCTACTCAGCTCAGACTAACACATTAGTCCACTCCTAGTACCAGTCACATTTCAAGTGCCTTCCGACACGAGGGGCCCATCCTCTGGCACGATCTCTGACAATGTTCTACTTTTTCCTTTCATTAGACCTTCAGTATCTGACTGTTTTCAGGCAATACGTGAAGTTTTAGCGGCTACTTACTCAGAAGTGGCCTTTCTTGTAGTCTATTTTTTGACTGCAAAGTCTATTGAAACCAGTTCACTTTGGGTGGTCCTGCTGGCATTTGAAATACCAATAACATAGCTTCCAACATCACAGCAACACGCAAGCCACCACCGTATGACAAACTGACAGACATGGTGGTTATTAATGATGCTGTTCTATAATTTGAGCATTCTGTTGGGTAACCTTTTTTTTGATTTGCATACAAACATGGGTCCCTTCCACGTAGCTGTTTACCAAATTTCCTGGCATAGATGAGTGCCTGCTTCCAATGCTCATTAGCTTCTCGAAACATTTAAATTGGTATTCCATTGTTAGTGTAGGGTATATTAAAATAATTCCACTCCAAATCACATATAATCATATTCCATTATTTGCTTCTGTGAATATGTCTCCATAGGTGATCTGAGTGAATGAAAAAAGCCAAATTTCTACGTTTTCTGGTTAGTCGTTCTACCTTGTATTGGCTTATATGATTAAGGAGACTCTGAATTGCTGGTTAATGCCAAACTGCCACCCCATGAAAAAAACTGGCCAACTCCTTTTTTAAAAAATTTCAGAGTCTGGATACAATTTTTTGTGTAGCACAAGGCATACTTGAAGGAGCACTGCTGGCATAGTGGGTTACGCACTAGGCTCCTGTAAGGTTAACAGTTCAAAATCAACAGCTGCTCCAAGGGAGAAAGATGAGTTTTCTACTCACATAAGATTTCCAGTCTTGACGATCCAAAGGGGCACTTCTTCCCTGTCACAGAGGGTTGTTATGAGCCATAATAGACTGGATGGCCATGAGTTTGTTGTTTTGGGTTTGGGAGTCACACGTGTTCACAAAATATGTTATATTTTATTTAGACATTTTGAAATAATGAATGTTTTCCAGAATGTAGCACCCATTTTAGACTGTAATTTTGACCACACAGGCTATGGAGAAGGCAAGAAACTTCAAGGTTCTTTGGTATCATGTAGTCCCTTCAAACTAAAGTTCTTCTGAAGAAAATTGGAGGGGCTCCCTCATTCCCATCATCTGCGAACAGATCCAGCCCAAGTATTTAGAGTGAAGTGTCATATAGTTACAAGAGAGCAATTTGACTGATTATGTAAAATCTGGTTGCATGATATTTTCACGGACAGTAATTAAAATTATTTTTCTGATTTATCAAAACAATGGGGATTGCACTTAATGTCTAACAAGCATCAAGATGAGAAAATGTAAATTTCCCCTTGTAATGATTTGAATATCCTTGATTAAAAATTGTACATATTTTCCTGGTTTTCACATTAGTGGGATTTTCCAACTTTACCAGACACTTAGTCACACAAATGTCACATTCATGAGAAACACCTTGTAAGGAACGTCTAGATTCTAATTCCTCTCTACACTTTGACTCACAGAAGTTCTCTTTGTGTATGTGATTAACAAACTCAAATTGTCATAACAAATTCATTAGAATTCATCCAAAACCATACAGAAGCTGTTAAGATTATGATATTGAGAACTGAGTATACCAACCTGAGTGCAGAAGAAGTTACTGATGAATCAATGATTTGATTCCCAAGTAAAAAGAGTAGGGAATGAGGCAGACTAGCAAAAGAAACTCCATTTTTGTTAGCTGCTAATTGACTGGCTCGTTGCTCTCTCACATCTCAGAAAGTTGACTACCAGTTGACCTGCCCATTCTCCTTCCCTTTTGGGAAAGTCTTTGCTGGTGATTAATTTTAGAATGTACTCCCATGTTCCCAAATTCTGGACATTACAATTAGTTTCAACGAGTCTTCAATATATCGGTGGTTCTGATTATTTTTCAGTATTGTTCCCGTTGATATTGTAATCTGAATGGTGTAGTTAATCTTGTCATGATAACCAGAATGTTACAACATAGTCTTGTTATGGTAACCAGGATGTTATAATCAATTTTGGAATTATTTCTTTTATGATAAGGAATGTACCTTGTAATGCATGCTTACTCTTCTTGAAGTTACAACTAATCCATTAATCTTACTTTCTGCACGTGCAGCAATACCAGGAGGGGAAGGGGAATGTGAGGAGGGGATGGGAGGAAGGGGGAACTGATCGCAATGACCAACACATAACCACAGCCCCCTACCCCACCGGGGGATGAACAATAGAAAACATGAGGGGCGGGGGAGACAGGGGTCAGTGTAAGATATGAAAATAATAATAATTTATAAATTATCAAGGGGTCATGAGGGTGGGATGGTGAGAGGGAGGGAAAAGGGAGGAGCTTATACCAAGAGGTCAATAGAAAGTAAATGTTTAGAAAATAATGATGGGGACATGTACAAATATGCTTGATATAATTGATGTATGGATTGTATATGAGCTGTAAAAGCCCCCAATAAAATGATCTTTTAATTAAAAGGAAAAAAGATGATGGTATTCATGTAAATCTGTAGACATTAGCTGATATTGGGAACTTATTTATTAGACATATGTCAGGACAGGATATGAAAATGAATCTACCTTAACAATAACCACTAACAGAAACCTCAAATTGACTTTAGAAAGCATCTGTGCACATTTTCAGGATGGAATTTGTCATCAAAACCTGATGTCTGTCCCAACATTTAAACTACATGTAGATAATGCAGAGCAACAATGTAAGTCACAGCTAAATTCTATGGAGTCCACCTGTGCTCAAGGGAAACTTACCCAGTATTGATCGTGACTGTGGACAACTTATTTCACCAAAAGGAAACATGATATGTATAGTATTCATTCTTTCCCTACTATGATTAATAAGAGTTTCTTGGGATTTAAAAGTACATATTTAAGTACGTCAATAGTGGTTGGTCAGCACCCTCTATAAAATTTTAGTGGGAGCCCTAAGGCTATGGGTAAACTTCTGTATGGCTGGAGTCCATATATACTAGCAGTTTAAATACTGCATTACATAAGATAGTGGGTTAAACATCGGGTGACTGGCCACAAATATAGCAGTGCATTACACATAACTGGTTTTCTTAGGTGGCAACCAGTTAGTAGATTTTTGCAGTAACACTTTGAGATAAGGAAAGATATTTGCAGGTGTTGCTCCATGTCAACATTCGTCATGCACATACTCTCCAATGGGCTTGCTCTTTGGGAATGGCACAGTATGCAATTAGCAAATCACATACACAAAGAGAACTTCTGTGAGCCAAAGCGTGGAGAGGAGCTAGAACCTAGGGATTCCTTACAGGGTGTTTCTCATGAATTTGACATTTGTGCGATTTTTCCAACTTTTCCAGACTCGTAGTCACACAAATGTCAATCAGGAAAATATTTACAATTGTAAATCAAGGATATGCAACTTATTACAAGGGGAAATTTACATTTTCCCATCTTGATGCTTGTTGTAAGTTAAGTGCAATTCCCACTATTATGATAAATTGGAAAAATAATTTTAATTACTGTCCTTGAAAACATCAAGTGTGTTAGTCTGGGTAGGTTAGAGATACAAATTCATAAATATGCATATGTGTATAAGGAAGAGCAAGTGAACACTGAGAAAACATTCCAGCCCAGTCCAGATCAAATCCATAAGCCCGATACTAGCCAAAATGTCTGGTACCAATTTATAAATTACTCTTCAGACTCATTAAACACACGCAATGACACCGAATGGAGGGAGATCACAGGCCAGAGGATGGGAAGTCTTGTGGATCCTGTGGCATTGTAAACATCACAGAGTTGGCAGAAACCTCTACGTGGCTCCTCCAGTTCCCAGGGCATGGAGACTATCGGCATAGTGTCATGTGTCTTGTCAGTAGAGCATCTCTTAGGGAGTGAGCAGAGACAGAGTCTTCCGCCCCTAAGGAGGAAATCCATCAATTCCAGAATCCTCAAAGGAAGGCCATGCCCACACAGAGGTCTCATTGGCTATCACCTGATTGACAATCTAGACTCACTCATAATCCTCTCAAATTGACAAAGGATTATAGAAATACCACAGACCACCCCTCGTCAATTTGACACTTTTACATAACTCTTTAGTTATATATAATTTTTTTTTTTATCAATTTATTGGGGCTCATACAATTCGTCACAATACATAGATCAATTGTGTAAAGCACATCTATACATTTGTTGCCCTCATCATTCCCAAAATTTTCTTGCCTCTTGGGTT
>NW_022103942.1:1019097-1021156 GCF_000313985.2 Echinops telfairi | reverse complement strand
TTGGGTTTTCTATTCTTTTCCACTGGTCTGAGTGTCTGTCGTTGTGCCAGTATATATAATTTTTAAACAATAATATTAAAACCATATCTGTATCTAACAGGATAAGACTAAAATACATACAATTCAATATGTGCCACCCTCACTTAAACATAATATTCTATTAGTGAGCAACAGCATTCTATGCAAAGCAGTTGGAGTTAAGTAGCATCTACACCTTAATCCTATAATCCTACGAATAGATTCCCTCATTTATGAAAGTTTGTAAGCCAAATACTTCATGCCTTTATCTGCCCCACTTTGGGTATCCAATATCTATATGCCCACTAACTTCAACCTAGTGCTCTGAGGCGACAATCAAATGCTTTGATGTGAAGAATCTTTATTCCAGTTGGAACCTTGTGAAGTCTGAATCCATAAGCAAAGCCAAGTCAGGACAGGCCATCCATTAAGTCTGAAGCAATATGCACCCGTTCACAGGCCCAAATAACTTCTCTTCATCTGGTCGGGTTCTGGTCAATTCAATGTGGGTTGCCTCACTTAGCCTCACCAGGGTGCCCATTGGTCACCTTGCCTTTAGATCATGGACCCATCACAAAGTCTCAACAACTCTGGCCCCCCTTGGGTTAGGTCATGAACTTTAGGCCAGTCAATCCACTCTTGTCTTCTCCTCTAGTTCCTGTAAACCAGGTCCATGAGTGTTAGTGACCAGATTCAATCTGTCTCTTTATTGCTGCATATCTCCACTTCCATTTAACAAGTGGATCCAGGTAGTCACCTAGCAAGCATTTCAACCTGCCCATAGACTCTCTTTAACGTTCAGTCCTAGAGAGGAGTTTTCTTCGTGGTTCCAGATTTTTTCAAGCAGCACTCTGTCCTTATTTCTTCCAACACAGATTCTGTCCTTATTTCTTCCAGCACAGACAGATCGGTCCTTTTAGCAGTCTATGGTAATTTCAATACTCTCCAGCACCACATTTAAAATGCATCATTTATTTGTCGGTCTTCCTTATTCAACGTCCAATTTTCACATGCTTACGAGTCAATGGAGAGTGTCATGGCTTGAATCAGGTTCACCTGGGACCTCAAAACACACCCCTCCTCTTCAATACCCTAAAGAGGTCTCCTGCAACAGATTTACCTAAGGCAACTTGTCTTTTGATCTCTTGAGCACTGCTTCTGTGAGTATTGATGGTGGATCCAACTGAGACAAAATCCTTGACAACTTCAAACTTTTCTCCATTGACCATGATATTACCTCTTGGTCCAATTATGAGGATTTTGGTCTTCTTTATATTGAGTTGTAATCCATACTGAAGGCTGCAATCCTTGATCTTCATCAGTAAGTGCTACACGTTTGCCTCACTTTCAACAAGCAAGGTTGTGTCATCTCCATACTGCAGACTGTTAATAATCCTTCCTCCAATCCTGATGCCACATTCTTATTCATATCATCCAGCTGCTCTGATGATTTTCTCAGCATACAGATTGAACAGGTATGCTGCGAGGATACAACTGTGACACACACTTTTCCAGGTTTTAAGCCATGAAGCATTCTCCCTTTCTGTTGGCACAACTCCTTGTTGGTCCATGTGCAAAAAGAAATGTTCTAGCATTCCCATTCCTCTCAAGGTTATCCATGGTTTATTATGGTCCACACAGTTGAATGACTTTGTGTAGTCAATGAAACACAAGTAAACATCTTTCTGGTATTCTCTGCTTTGAGCAGATCCATATTTGTGCTCATTCCAAAGAACGGTGATCCAAGAGAATGCTCAAACAATATCATTCATATCACACACAAGTAAAATTTTGCTTATGATCATCCAACAAGAATTGCAGCAGTATATTGTTCGGGTTAGACACGGGAGAGAGGGAGGCGGGAGTAAGGAGGTGATGCTGACCAACCCAGGGACAGGGGAGAAAAAGTGATCCAAAATCAGTGGCAAGGAGGGTGTGAGAGGCCTGGTAGGGATTCACCAAGGGCAATGTAACCGAGAGAAATCAATGAAACCCAAATGAAGGGTGAGCATGATAGTGGGACAAGAGGAAAGTAAAGGGA